>NW_010252845.1:0-8963 GCF_000690775.1 Eurypyga helias
CAGACACGCTCCAGCCCCTCAGTGTCCTTCCTGCAGTGAGGGGTCCAAACTGACCCCAGGATTCAAGGTGCAGCCAAACATGGATATTCTGCTTCTCACCTGTTTTAACCCGAGCAGCGAGTTCAGCTGCTTCTTTACCACGGTTGTTCCAAATGCATCTTTGCTTGTCGTAAGCGAAACTGGGAACACAGGGTTGGTTTGGCTTCACGTCCCACCCCCCGCAGTCGAGGGCTGGAGGCAGCACCATCCTGCTGCTGTTCTGTCTCCAGGTGAGCTCTGGAGGGAGCAAAGGTCCCTGTAGGCTGCAGGGTGCCTGATGCTGCAGCCGTGGGTGATGGATGAGTCCAGCGCTGAGCACGAGGCCCAGGGTGGCCGTGGCTGTGTGCCGTGGCCATGGGTCATTGCCTTCAGCGAGAGCACGGGGGGACCCAAACGAGTCCCTGGCTGATGTCAGTGGGGACTCAGCTGCTCTGCATTTTTGGGGTGACCCCATGCAGCGTATGGAAGAAGGGTGAGGAGGGACCGTCTCTGGATCCCATGGATGCGTACAGAGGCCAAGCAGCCTGTTCCTCCAGCACTGTCGCTCCTGAGCTGTGCCCTTATTAACTCTGGTTTCTGCTCTTCATAATCATATGCCACGTTGTGCATTCACCAGGAGCCCTTTGGCCTTAACGACCCCGCTGGAATAACCATGCAAAGGAAGAAAACCTTCAGGGCCTCGAGCTGTCCGTAATTGCAACCCCCAGCCATAAACCACGAGTACGATCGTGATGCAAATGCCGGGTGGGGAGCGGGACTGGGTCTGCGCAGGAGCAGGAGGGGTGCAGGGGGCTGCAGCTGCCCCATGGTGTGTGTGGGGGGGGGTGGCAGGGAATGGCCTTTTTCTCGCCCTCCTGCCAGGACTGGGGACTTGGGGTGCACAGAGGTTTGGATAGATGGACAGAGCAGCCATGGTTTCCCCAAATGGTTCTTATCGGGGTTAATAACTGGGTGTTGGGTGACTTGGGAAAGCCTTGGAATGGGCCTCTCCCATTTCTCTGCCCCACAGCCGTCAGATCCTGATGCTAAATAGGTTGGAAAGCCAAATGCAGAACTCCCCGCCCCTTCCCAGAGCCCCCCAACAGACTCCACGCTGCCTCTCTCCTGCTTTGCAGCCCGTGCCCTTCACAGGATGAAGCAGCCAGGCATCCAGCAAGGGAGCCCCTGGGGAAGGGTCTGCGGGGGCTTGGACCCCACAAGGAGCAGCCCTGGCTGGTGGCACCCCCCAGCCCATCGCATCTCCCTTCTCTGAGCTTCTGCTTCAGCCTGACCTGGCTGTGCCCCAGCCCAGGGACCCCCATCCCCTGTGGTCTGGTGGTGGGAGAGCCGTGGGGTCCTGGAGACCCTCCAGCTATGGTCCTGGGCTATTGCCTGAGTGAGAGGCTGCTCGGGGGCAGGAGGAGATGCTCAGGACTGTGCAGGGATGCTCCAGCTGGGAGCAGGACCAGGCAAACCTCCACCATGTTTCATGTATCAAACTGTAATGAGGAGCAAAGGGCAGGGGGGTGCAAAGGAGCATTAATAAATGATCCTCCTTGTTGTTAATTGACGTGTCTCAGAGTCAGCCGATCATTGAGCCGAGGGCTTGGCTCCCCTTCCAGGCGCATCACAGGCTTGTTACTGCCATCATTAGCATATTCAGGTTTCCCTGCTTAAAGCCAATTAGCTCCTGGCCAGGCCTGATTGGGAAGCCGTGGCCTCATTTGCACATTTTTGAATCGGTGAAAGAATCAAAAATAATGGAGGCAGGCCTGGGATGGAAAACGCCCGGGGGGCTCTGCCTGCCTCGGGAGGTGCTGGCAGAACCTGCTGCCTCCTTGGAAGAGGCAGCGGAGAAGGAGAAGGGGGAAGATCACAGTAATTAGGAATAAAAAGGAACATGGCCTAATTTGCTCCCGGGCGGCTGGATGGTGAGTTCAACCTTCCGTGTCTTGTTTGAAGGTTCAACAGATGCCCTGGTACTTCCTCTGGGAAGAGGAGGTGGTGGAGAGGTCTAGGGTGGGGGGTAAGCACGGGTATCTATGCATGCCCCCCCCCCTGCTTTGGGGAATGGGGGTTCCAGCATGTCCCCAACAGCCAGGGTCTCCTTGGCAGAGCTGGAAGCAGGGACACAAGGCTGGATCCATCCCTCCAGACATCCTATCCGCCCTCTTGGCTTTCTGGCGCTCTGCTTCCCAGCAAAGGTGCTGCTGTTTTAGCTGCCTGGAGGGAACAGGCCAGTATCTTATAAAGTCTGTGTAACTGGTTCCAGTTTTAACAACTTCATAGCTGCGGTGCGGCCACAAAGGCAGCCTTGTCCCCAAGGGTGAGATAAGCCTGTTGGGGCGATTCATATGCAGATCCGGGTGGTACCGGGTGTCTGCTGGGAGAGGATAAATCTGTCCCAAGCCTTGTCCCCCTCTCCTGGTTCCAAACTGTTTTACATTTACACAAAAAAGGTTCTGTCCCCCATTGAGCCCAGTCCCGGGCAGCCTGTCACCCTGCCTTTGAGAGAGGAGGTCCCTGGAACCGCAGCCGGACGCTGCTGGGTGCCCCTGCCCAGACTGGGCTGGACTGGGTGAGCGGAGCCGTCACCGGCGCTAAGCTGGGCTGTCCTGGCTGTTTTTGTCCCCGATGTCATTCCATCGCCCATCTTATCGCTTTGAAAGGGTCACTTTACTTGCCCGGCAGAAAGCTCTCAACCATATCCTCTGCGGCAGAAATCCTCTCGTCTTTCACTTGCTTTTGTCGGGGGCTTTTTTTTTGTCAGGGCTTGGGTTTCTTAATATTAATGGAGAGGGGCTTTTTCCCCCTTTTCCAGTTTTGGTGATATCGTAGCACCCGTGAGCCCCGATCCAGACAGCACCCACCACCCATCTGCAGTGTATCTGGGGCTTTGGAGCTTCCCGTCACGTTCCTGGCACAGGCTGGATCTGTGTCCATGCTAAAGACAGTGCCTGGCATTTTCATGGGGGGTGAATTGTGGGCAGAGCCTGCCCCGTGGGCGAGGTGGCTGGTGGAGATGTGAAGGCAGGGATGCTCTCAGCTGCGATCTCAAGTCCCCTGGTGCTGCTCCTGTGCAGCCGGGACAGAGGTGCCAGCTGCAGGCATCGCTCGGTAGCCGGATGCAACATCATAGAACGGCTTGGGTGGGAAGGGACCTTAAACCCCCCCCAGTCCCCCCCCCTGCCATGGGCAGGGACACCTTTCACCAGACCAGGTTGCTCCAGCCTGGCCTTGGACACTTCCAGGAATGGGGCATCCACAGCTTCTCTGGGCAACCTGTCCCAGTGCTCCCCACCCTCTCTGGGAAGAATTCCTCCCTGATGTCCCATCTCAATCTCCCTCTTTATGTTTAAACCCATTACCCCTTGTCCTGTCACTAAAGGCCAGTTAACGTGCCGGTGCACGCTCCAGCCCGGCTCACACACACTCTGCCCCCACCCCCAGACCCCGCACATGGGATGCTCTCCGTCTGGAGCCTGATTTATCAGGGAGGTTGTCCTCCGACGGGCACATCCATTACTTTATGCTCTCAGCTCGGTACTGGGAGGAGTTCTCCTTCGTCTGCAACAAAATCATCCCAGAGTGGAGGAATCATGAACCAATTAACCCTGGAAAGTTATGTTGGCCCAGTTTTTTGAAGTCTGCTTTGATTTCCTGCCTGCTGTGGCTGTTAATCTGTATTTAATGCAGCTTTCTGCATTTTTATCAGGGCTGTAAGTTATTGCACCTTGCTACCTCCACAGAGGAGGTAATTAATCTAAACGAGGGCCCCTGGGAGCACAGCCGTAATCTGCAATTTCCCACTGACTCTAATGGAGGGAACATCCCGGAGAGGTCCAGCAGCCCTTGGAAATACACCTCGGCTGAGAGCATTTCGGGGATGTTACAAACACGAACGAGCCTGTGGGCTCGGCCCTGGTGACGGCAGCCCGGGGTCGTGTCCGGCTGCCCGTGCAGAGGACGAGGTGGTACGGCAGCGGGTACCACAGCTTGGAGGGGTCGAGGAGGATGGGGGTGGGTGACCGGGAGGGGTGGAAGGGAAAACCTGGTAAAATGCTGAAACGGCTCCTGGGAGGCTCTGAAGTAGGTGGCGGCATTTTCCATCCCTCTCCATAATTTTGCTGTTTTCTTTAAACACCAACAGTTTCACATGTTGAATATCTATGTAGGAAATCCCACCTCCAATGCCTCTCAAGTGCCAGTTGTTTTACTACTTATTAAAAACTGAAATTTATCAGCTTAATAGAAAGGTAACAGAGTTTTTCCCCCCTCCTGGGTACACAGTCGCCTCCTGAAATACAAATTCCCTCCAAGGCTGCTGGCGTGCTCCCCCATTGCAGTCCCCCATTCCTGTAGGCAATGCTTAGCATTCCCAAGACATTCTCTTAAGGTCAATAAGAATTAACTGTAAATTTAATTAAAGTTTCCAATGCTTGCGTGAAAGTAGAGCATTTGCCTGGTCTGCTCTTTGCCAGTCTAAGCCAGATCTGGAGGGAGACAGGGGTTATCAATAATTAACTGGGGTAATTTAGGGGAAAGTGTTAGGGAGTTAATGAAAATGTGAAATAGTATAATTATCTTGCAAGTAGCTGGGAGTGATTGAGCTGCTGAGGAAGAGGAGGCGTTGGACAGTTTACTGTTCAGAGGCTGCCCATCCCGACGTGGTTCTGGGATGACGCTGGGATCAGCCTCTCTGCCACCACCCTGACCCCAGTAGCTGGTGGCTCTGCATGAACTGAGGGTGGGTTGAGGGTTTAAAACCAAGTCAGCAGCATCCAGCCCATGGAGGGTCATGTGCCTTTGGTTCCCAGAATCGTGGAATCACTTGTCACTTGGGAGAAGAGACCGACCCCCCCTCTCTGCACCCACCTTTCAGGGAGTTGGAGGGAGCGATAAGGTCTCCCTGAGCCTCCTCTTCTCCAGGCTGAACACCTCCAGCTCCCTCAGCTGCTCCTCATGGGAATTGTGCTCCAGACCCCTCCCCAGCTCCATTCCCTTCTCCGGACATGTTCCAGCCCCTCAGTGTCTTTCCTACAGTGAGAGGCCCCCAACTAAACACATGCTTCGAGGTGCAGGCTCATCAGCACAGAGGTGAACTCAGCACCAAGCGCAAGGTGAACTTCCCTTGAAAGTACTGTTCAAAACTTTCATACAAGCGTCCAGCCACACGCCGGCTCATATTCAGCCGCTGTTGACCAACACCCCCAGGTCCTTTTCCTTTTTCCTGTGGGAAACAAAGCTGTGGATGTGTTGGTGACTGTCCGAGGGTCCGTGTATTTGCTGGCTTGCAGTTTATGATTCTGATGGACCAGTCCTGGGGAGTTTTGTGTGGAGTGTCACTGCCATGTTGCTGTCCCCTGTGGGAGAAGTATGTGGCCATGCTGGCATGGGGGGGTCTCTGCACCCCATCACAGCTCACAGGGATGGGAGCCTCTTGCCGCTGCTCCAGCAGTACCTGTGCAAACAGAGTTGGGAATCCCTGCTCCAGCATGGGCTTTTATTAAAAATGCAATTTTAATTAAATTTTAATTAAGCCCAGGATGGTGTGGTTGGCTTTAATTAAAGTTGGTGCCGTTCTATGTGCTGAGAAGCCCTTGGTCAGCAGGATGAGTGTGGGGACGGTGCTGGTACTGTTGCATGTGGGTCTCTTTGGCTGCCTGTGGTAAGTGGGGTCCTGGGGGTCTCCTGCCCCACAGATGCCTTAGGGGCGCACAGGCTGAGGAACGCAGTGTTTCGGGTTAACGTGGGCTGCCCGGGCTCGTGGATCAGGTGGTGTGCTAACAGCCGTGCTCGGAGACGTGCCGTTGGTTTTTGCTTGGCTCCCGGCAAGCACGGCAGGGAGGGGATGGTGTGTGGGGCTGTCAGGGCCTGATCCTGGTTTAGGATTGTGCTTCCCAATGGGAATCCTGGCAGTCAGCCCTTCTGGTGAGCACGGTTATTTGGGGCTGGGGGGAAAGGTGCTGAAAAGTGGGAAACGATTGATAGCTGCCCCAGGATGCATGCAGCCCCGAAGGGCATCTGTCTACCTGGGCACTGCTGGTGCCAAACGGAGGGGTCGGGCTGCTGGGTGGTGATGCTGGGATGAGAAATGGCTCTGAAAACACTGGCACTGTCCAGAAAAAAAGAAAAAGAGGGGGTGGTGGTGATGATGGAAAAGCAACAAGTGGCTTTTGCCTCTTGGTTGGGGAAGGGAGTTGTGCAAGGCCGAGCACTGCTCACAAATGCTTTTAATAAAGTGTTCTTTCCTGCGTCCAGGGGAAAAAAAATCCCAAAACCTCAAGCCTTTTCCCATTACATAAGGAACAGATGCTGCTGGGCAGAGCCCTGGCTTCCGCACAGCACAGCCCCTCCCGCGGTGGGGACCCAGCTCCCCTGCTAGACACAACCTTCCGGTGCCACTGCCCTGAGCGGCAGGATGGGGAACCCTGGAACACCCAATCCTGCCCCAAAGTGCTACTCCCAAGAGCTGGCCCTGCTGCAGGACCCAGCTGCAGCCTGGTGGGAAGCTCCGTCATCCTCCTGCTCTGCCAGCGTTCCCGCAGGGATCCCCCAGGAAGGGTTTTGGAGCTCTCCCTGCCCTTGCATGGGTTGGCTTGGCCTTGGATAGGTGTTAAAAACCCTGACCCTGATAAAAACCCGTGCCCCTGCCTGGGTGGGGGGGAGAGGCATATGGAGCAGGTGGGGGAAGCTCCTCTCCTTCCCAGCAAGCCCCAGGGGACAGGGGAGAGCAGCCCCAGGGGTGCAGGAGGGACTCTGGGGGAACCTCGAGTTTTAAAACTAGGATTATTCCAAGTTCAGGCAAAATGGAAAGTCCTTGTAGGAAAGAGTCTGTCCAGTCCCAGCTCTCTCCTTTTGTTCATGTGAAGAGACTCACTTGGACTTGATGTTTTTGCTTTATTTTATCCCCTATCACAGTTAATATTTGGCTATTGGTACTTTTTCCAAGAGAATTCCTGATTCCTGGTGCTCGTCCTGGGATGCCTCTGGGTGTGGAGCAGCTCAGGTTGGATCCCCATGTGTTTGCTGATCCATACAAGCAATTCTGTGTCAGGAGGGTGGATGTTTGCTGGCTGGATGAATGTAGGCTTCTACACAGCAGCTCCTACACAAGCCATGCCATTGCTCAGTGCCTCAGTTTCCCCATTGCAAACCAGCGCGTGCCTGCTGGGTTCAGTGCTCTGCCATCTGCTAAGAAAATTCCTAGGTGGGATCAAGGGACATACTTCGTCTGTATTATGGATTAATTGTATTTCTGTGTGCACGCAGTTTTTATTTGAGAACTGCTGAAGTGGTTTGGGCAGTTCTCAAAGTATTAAACAAACCTCTCACAGCCTCGCATCCCCTCCCTGTGGGAAAGCCGCCTCCTAATCAGGATGGGCCCAGTGCAAGGACAGAGGCCCGTGGAGAGCCGGGCTGAGCTCCTGGCACTGGAGCAGAACGCTGCTGTGCTCCAGGCAGGATGAGTTTCCAGCCCAGGGCTCTCAGCAAGAGACTCCTCTGCAGCTGGGGAGGGGGAGCGTGCGTGCCACCCCCGAGCATGAGGGGGGGAATGGGGATGATGGGACTGTGCTCACAGGGACCCGTGAGCTGTCTCCCAGCTGGCCCCATGGTCTTGGCTCAGGGGGTCTCCACTGTTGGGGGAAACCAAGTCCCCTCTTCACCCGGGTGGCCAGAGAGGACATGTTCACCCCCAAGAAGAAGGGGTGAACATGTGAGGGGCTCTGGGGCAGGTGCCTGTTTTGGTGGGAGGGCGGACCTAGTCTGCAGCCCCTGGCTCCCCTCATGGGGTGACATGCCTGGGTAATTTCTCCAGCAATTAATGCCTCATTAAAGTGCAGGAGGGAGCAATCAGGGCAGTGAATTTTACACAGCACAATGCCTGGCCCGGAGAGGGTTTCTGCCTTTTTTTTAAAGGAAACAATCTTTTTCTGGCCTTAACCTCTTGCTGTCTGGAGGGGGCCTTGGTGGGCATCTCCATCCCCAGCCACTGCTTGGGTTCAGACCCCGTGGTTGCAGACCCCTGTGGTGAGATTCTCCGCTTTGCAACCCTCCTCCGGGATGTGTAACCTGTCTGGAGGCTGGGATGGAAACCAACCCCATCCCAAAATGTTGAGATGCCAGTTGCCACCACTGAAACCCACTGGTCTGGAGGAGGAGGGGGCAGGAAGGATTTCCAGGGCTGGGAAGGGGGTTGTGGGGGACCGACAGCCTACAAATGCCCTCTGGACAGTGCCCTGACTGTGTCCCTTTCTCTCCCCAGGAGCCTCATGCCACGGACACTGGAGGGGCAGATCACGATGGAGAAGACCCCCAGCTACTTCGTTACCAAGGAGGCTCCCCAGCGCATCTACAACATGTCCCGGGACACGAAGCTGATTGTTGTGGTGCGCAACCCCGTCACCCGCGCCATCTAGACCCTCTCCAAAAACCCTGCCATCCCCAGCTTCCAGGCCCTGGCCTTCAAAAACGTCAGCACGGGACTGGTCGACACGAGCTGGAGCGCAGTGAGGATCGGGATCTATGCCAAGCACCTGGACAACTGGCTGCAGTACTTCCCCCTCTCCAAATTCCTCTTCGTCAGTGGGGAGAGGCTCGTCAGCGATCCGGCTGGGGAGATGGGCCGGGTCCAGGACTTTCTGGGTCTCAAGAGGGTGGTGACGGACAAACATTTCTATTTTAATGAGACCAAGGGCTTTCCCTGCCTGAAGAAGCCGGAGGGCAGCAGCAAGCCCCGCTGCCTGGGGAAATCCAAGGGGCGGCCGCACCCCAAAATCGACGGGCAGGTGGTCCAGCGCCTGCGGGAGTTTTACAGACCCTTCAACATGAAGTTTTATCAGATGACAGGGCAGGATTTTGGGTGGGACTGAGCCATCCACAGGGCATGGTGCTGTGCTGGGACCTGGGTTCCCAGCTGTGTGTGGAGCCGGGACTGTGGCCAG
>NW_010252845.1:9005-12140 GCF_000690775.1 Eurypyga helias
GGGCTGCCTGTGGCCGCTGCCCCTGACAGCAACCTCCTCCCTTCGTTCTAATTTATATCAGACCTTTTCTGGCGAGAGACGGACCTTTCTGCAGTAGAGAGAAATATTTAAGAAATAAAACCACAGATGATCCCTCTCCCCTCCCTGACCAGATTAAATATTCTTCCATATAAACCTTGCTAATCTGTATTAACTGGGACCGTTCTCGGTGATGAGTGGGAGCATGTGAGTGCGTGGGGGGGTGTGTGCGTGGGGCCGAGGGCTCTGCCATCCCCAATAAAAGCTTTGGAAAGCAGTTGGCCTCTGGGGCGTGCGGCATGTGGGGTTTTGCTAAAGCAAATTCCAGAGCTGAGCACGGGCAGGGGCTGGCCGGGTGGTGGGTGAGGCGGGCCCAGCAGCAGACCCCAAGCATGGGCTGTGTTTTGCAGACAGAAAGTAGTCTTCAGGGGTTTCCTATTTAAGAAAAAACAATTAATGGCAGTAGTTTTGAATAAATGCCAGGGCCGGGGTTAGGCAGAGGGAATTGTATATCACATACCTTCTTATGTTCTTTGAGTAACCCAGATGATGGAGCGGGGCATTTCTGACCCTTCGGATGGAAATCCCTGCTTCCCCCAAATTCACCCAAGCAGAGCAAACAAAAAGCCCCAAACTCTGACCTTTCAGTTCAATAATCTCAAGAGATTATCAAATCTGCAGCCATAGGGAGCTATTATGGAAGGCTGCAGAAATTAGTTTAATTTGATTCAACTAGTGTTCTCTTAATTAAAGATGGAGATAACATGTAATTAACCTCTAATATCTTATTAGGGACTTGTATGTGTCTCTTTAATGAGCTAATTATGTGTTTTCGAGTGCCCTCAGGCCCTGCATTGTTTGCAAATATGCTTTGGCTTCGGTTCCTTCCATCCTGCCGCATCCCAAAGCTGACCTTCCTGCCAGGAGTGCCCCCCTTCCCCTCCTCGCTGCCGCTGGCCAGCGGTGATGGAGGTCCAGGTACTGCTTCTGCTGGGATCCACATCAGGTACCAGCCCCTTTCGACCAGCTCTGGGATGGTTTTACACATCGTGCTTTGCCCGGCACAGCTCTCCCCGCTCCTGTGTCCCGGCCGCTGGCACCTCCTTGGTGCTCCTCGGGGGACACGAATGTTCTGAACTGATGCTGTAGCTGAGGTTGAGCTCCTTCGCCTTGCTCAGCCCCTGGGCTCATCTGGGACAAGTGACATGTGCAGGGACAGTCTTAACGTGGTGTCAGAGTTAAAAGCAAACAGTTTAAGCTGGTTTCTGCACGTGGAGTGGGGCATCGTGGTGTCGGTCCATGTGTGTGTGAGTGGGGATGGATGCAGATGCCACCAGTGTGGTGCAGACCCCGGGGGGCTTTGTGACTGTTATTAAGAACCTGGAATATTTTAAAACCATCCTAAGAAGAGCTTTTCTGCTGGTCAAGATCCCAGAGCCCTCAAAGTGGGGTTGCCATTGCTGGGAAGGGCTCAGCACCCCCCATCTCAGCACGGGGTACCCCCGGCTGCATCCCTCCAGTGCCACCAGTGCCCTGGCAGCCACGTTGGGGCCAGTTGTCGGGGCTGGGTGTCGTGGCCAGGAGCCTGTTGTTGGCCTCTCCGGCAGCTCCGCGTGATGGACTGCTCTCTGCTTGTTTAGATTTTGTTTCCAGCCACGACATTCGACCAAATTATTCTCCACGAAGGGCTTTAAAGTTTCCCAAGTGCCTGTGAAAGCCTGGAAACGCTGATAGTGATCCTATTTCTCAGCTGAGTGACTGCATTCAGCCCCAGCCATATTGATATGCAAAACGTTAAGGGTCCTGGCTCTAAAGATGGTTTCTGTCTGCCCTGTGAAAGGGAGCCATACTTTTTTAAAGCCCGGGCCTTTCTAAAGCTGCACAATACCATATAGACTATGCCATTTAAAGCATCTGAAGCGACCCAAAATGTATTGAAAGCTTGCTTTGCAGACTCATTAAGACTACTCAATAGGTTCTGGCAAATACCGTGCCAAGGCTGACCGCACGGATTAAGACTTTTGAAGTGTTACACAAACCCCCTGCTTAAACTAATTGCTGCCCTGCAGCTCATGAGGTCAAGTATTTGTATTCATTGCCTCGGAGAGGAGCCACTTCTGGGTCTGTCCAGGTGAAGTCTACACTTCATAGATCAAGACCATAAAAGCGGCTTTGGGTCGGAAGGGATGAAACTTCCCGGCTCTTGCTCTGAGCAAGCATGAGGCTGATGTCCCCCACGGCAGCATTTTGGGTCCCCCACGGCAGCGTTTTGCGTTGTTTCTGCTGCTTTCAAGTGGAAGAGCCCCCAGCTGAGAGATGTGCTGCCAGCCAAGGCCGCTGGGTGTGGGATGGTGGCTGGGATCTGTGTCGAGGTGCTCGCCGGTCACCTGCAGCACGTGGGATGCGGCACCCACGTCCCACTCGTGCTGTCCTGTGGTGTAGGCCCAGCCAGCGCCCTGGCAGCTTGAGAAGTGAGTTGGTGTGTAAAGGGAGGGTGGGCAGAGGCTGAGCAGTGATGACTTAAAATTCAGTGCGCTCCCCAAGCAGCTCTGCAGCGTGATGTTTCGTTCCCCAGGTTTGGGTGGGTTCCCTTCACCAGCAGGACAGGGATCCCATCACATTGAAACGCAACATGCATTTCTCCCATCTATCCAGAGGAGAAACCGTTTTTGTCCTCACTGCCTCACCCCCTAATTTAAAGAAGTCAGTGACTGATTTTTTGGAGGTGTCAGCTCGTGCCTCGGCAGAGGCTCTTGTGCCATGTCACCAAGAGCCCAGGACTGCAGGAGACACTTGGCCTCTCCATTGTAGGTGCTTTGGTGGAGCTTATCTGGGCACTCTTGCCCTGGTAACAGGCAGTGGGCTCTTAAGGAAATCTAAGCTCAAACCCCTTTTGTAATCATTGGTATCAGCCCGTGGACCCCAACTTTGGGGCTGCTGCTGCTGGGCTCAGGCAGCAGCTGGGGGTTCTCATCTGCTGGGACCCCACGATGCTGCCTGGGAAGTGGCACAACTGGGGACCACCAGCCAGCCGGGGCAGTGGGGGTCCTACCACTCACCCCAGTGCACTGTGGTCCCTGCACAGGAGGTGTCACCACATCAGGAATCCTTCAGGAA
>NW_010252845.1:12161-13506 GCF_000690775.1 Eurypyga helias
ATGCCACTGCTGTATCTTTCTGCACAAGACCTCTGGAAATAAGTTATAAACAGATGATGCTGTAGCTGTGCTGACGTCCTCTGTGTGTCTGCTGCTGCGGTGGGGTGGGGACAGAGTTGCTGCTTTTATGACTTTTTCACTTCTTTGTGTCCATCTCGGGTTGTAAACATCCAGCAACCCGGAAGGTGATGTTTTCCCCCAGGACAGCAGGTGCTGGGAGAACAGGCTTGAAAACTCAGGTGAGCACCCAACATCGACCCGCTCCCCAGCACACCACCAGCACTTCCTCAGGGAAGCGTTTCCAAGTGAGGTCCCAAGAGTTTGGGCAGTGGTGTGGCCACGACTGCTTGCTCAGAGGTCGGTGGCAAGATCGCCCCCGTTGCCGGAGCTGCAGAAATGCCTTTGGGGCACTGGGTTAAACAGGGGAACTGCCAGGGAGTGATGGAGATCCAGCTTCACTGCCCAGTGTGAGATGAAGTTTTAATCCCTGTCTCAGTTAACCAAAGTTTCCATTTCTAACCTCAATTTTGTTTTGAAAATCCAGCCATCCAAAGCGTTGTGGTTCCTGTGCTCTGGGGCCTCCCCTTCCATCCCAACCGCCGCATAAGCCGGGAAGAGAACAGGGTTGCAAGAGCTTTCCAGAATTTTTATTTACTCCTTTTATACCAAATTTAGGAGGAGGACAGAAGGGAAAGAACAAAAATAGGAAAGAAAAGAAAAAAAGCAGCTCCAAAAGGCAGAAATTAAAACTTCCCTGCCTTGCGTGGGTCTGGAGATGCAGGATAGCTGCGGGGCTGATTTGGAATTCTCACCTTGATGTGCCCTGGGAATGTTTGATAACCTGTAACAGGGAGAGCCATGCTTTTCCCTGAAAACACCCCAGCCACCCCCATTCCCTGCCTGCTGCAGTGTGTGGGGCCGCACCGGTCCCACAGCACAGTCCCCAGGTGGGGCTCGTGCTGCCAGGGCCATGGAGGGCACCTGTGGGCTATAAATGTGGAGAGGGTGGGGGGCTGCATCCTCCCTGCAGGACCTGCCCTAGTTGCGGAGGGTGCAGAGCGTTGTCCTGATATGTGGGGCAGGATCTGGCTGGTAAGGGGGGGACTGCTGCTGGGGAAGTTGGGCATCCTTCATGCTGCCTGTGGGGGCTGTAGGGAGAGGGGGTGTTTGGGGATGGAGCAGTGGTTTCGCAAACAGCAGTGCTCTGATGCATCTGAAGTTTTCCAGTGTTTGTGCTTGGGGTCTCCAAGAAGAGCTTTGTCTGTCCCGTGGTGCCGTCCTGTGTCTCCCTGGGCATTTGGGTGTTTGCCCTAGGGCCACTGGTTCTTCTGCGGTGCGCTGGGGG
>NW_010252846.1:0-250 GCF_000690775.1 Eurypyga helias
AGGAAGGGCAGGTAGTGCCAAGGCGTCACTTTACCCAGTCGCCTGGGGAGGTGTTGCCATCACGAAGCCGCCTCTCCCGTTGCTAAAGCAGGGGCCGTGCCTCTCTTCAGTTAATTAGCAAAGCCCTAACGATGCTGTGGGCATTAACGGCTCACTAATTACGGAATCGTAGAATCGTTCAGGCTGGCGAAGAACTTTAAGATCAAGTCCAGCCATTAACCCAGCACTGCTAATCCCACTCAACCAGCTC
>NW_010252846.1:733-952 GCF_000690775.1 Eurypyga helias
GCCATGTCCAGGGCGGGGAGGGGCAATTCCCCTTCCAGGGATCCAAGGACCAAAAAACTGGGGCTCAGTGTGAAACAGCGGCAGGGGTAGGTCTGCACCTGGGGTGCTGATGGATGCCGGGATGAAGGAAAGCCCATGGCCCCAGAGCCAGGCTCCTTCCCTGCCCCCCCTCGGGTGCTGGGGACACAGTGGCACCAGAGAGGGGGACTTGGGGGGGTG
>NW_010252847.1:0-572 GCF_000690775.1 Eurypyga helias
GTGATGTGGTGGCTATGCTAACATAGGGAGATGTTTTCAAACCTTACAGGTCAATCAGTGCCGAGGTACCAAAAGCTCCAGAACAGCCCACTTACGAGAATCCCTAAATACCTACGTTAAGTCTGTTCAACGCCTTGAAATGATGCCATCGACTGAAATGAAGATGACTTCTGTTACTGTAAAAGGCTAATGACTTGACATTACAGGTCAGTTTAAGTGTAATAATCAAACCCAATCTTGTCCCTGTCTATAGGACTCTTCAGCAGAAAGAAAACTTTCCAGATCCATTATTCACCTGCCCTGTAGGTGTACTGGTCTATTAGAAAGTGCAATGAAATAAATGCGAGGAACTACACTATATTCACCGGGCTTTACACGGCTTGTCTTTGTCTCCGTCCTGTATCGGGCCAGCTGCGGGTTCCCTTCGCTCCTTTTCCCTGGACGGAATTCCTTCCTGGACAAGTCTCCATCATGACCAGCGCAAGAACTGATTGGACCGTTTGCAGCATCAGGACTCTTAACTGGAGGTACTGACTGGCTACTGGGGCAGCCAGTGTCATCTGAAGAGAAAA
>NW_010252848.1:0-884 GCF_000690775.1 Eurypyga helias
CCCCCGCAGCCACCATGGCCTTTCCGCAGCCCCAGCGACCCCGACACGGGGCCTGAGCTTACCCGACCTCCCCAAAAACACCCGTTTCCCTGTCTTTTACACCCGTTTCCTTCCCCGGTTCGCAGCTGGCCACTCCCCGCAGCAGAGCGGGATTTCTGGCCCGCAGGCTGAGCGCGCCACGGATGTCCCCGTTTTCGCCCGTTATTTAGCCCCCCCTGACCTAAAACTGCCCCTACAAGGCCACCCGGACGTAGATTTTTCTAAATAACGACCCCCAAAATGGGCTTGATCCCGGTTCATCCCTTTCCAGGGTTCCATAACGACTCAAGAGGTCCAACTGCCTCCGCTCTACCACGGAAATGAGCGTTTACGGTCGTTAGCGCAACGAGACCGACATTTTTAGGTGGGATTTACGAGAAAAAAGACCTTTTTTCCTCTCACTCAGGCTCCAAAGTTGCCGTGAGGGAACCCCAACCAGAATATTCCGGCAAAAACTCGTGCCACACGGCAACCGGTTCCATCATTAGGCTGCGGGCGTGAGAAATAAACCCTAAAAATAAGCTTTTTTAGGTGTCTACCTCATTTTGGGGGGAGTTTAGATAGTCCCAACATCCTCTGATGGGAGACAACCCCCCTTCCACCCTCGTCATGGATCAATCCCATGAAATCACAGGGAAGGTCAGCCAGGGGAAGATGGGACGGCAGCCGTGGATAAAGCCACGGCACACCAGCGCCCCGAGCACCACCCTCGCTGTCGTCGCTACGGTCGACGTCGGAGGGAGGAAAAGGGGGGTGAGCAGAGCAACCGGGGTGATGGGAACAACCTCTTCCAGGAGAACGGTGGGAGTTGGTGGTCCTGAAGGTCCTGTCCAACCCAAAAGACT
>NW_010252849.1:0-9282 GCF_000690775.1 Eurypyga helias
TCCCAGCCATCCCAGAAGTTTTCCTCTGTAACCAGCCCAATGCTTACAAACACGTTGCCCTCTACGTCTTTGTCACCGCCCGACTGGCATATGCTTTCACGCCTGCTAGGCTACCAATTTTTCCAAGCCCATCCCATGCCTCTCCTCGTCTCAAAAATGTGCTGTCCCTTTTCAACCTGGGTGTCCAATTTAACGAGTTTATCCGAAAGAACAGCAGCAGCTGCACCATCCAGGGTTATCAAAGCACCTGCAGTTTTTCTGTTCCACTGAGGATGGCTTCAAAGATGGGGGTCCTTCATTCCAGCATTTACAGCTAGGTCAGCACAGATTCAGAGGCCGAGGTGGCACCATTTGTACTTCAGTTTGATTGCGTGTACTTTTTAGTGTTTGTTTGTCTTTCACAAACAACAGCTTAGAGCTTCAAAATAAAATCCTGGAGGCCAACTATACTGTCTGTGGGCACAAGAAGGTTCTGTGGCAGATCATTTGCCTTCCAGAAAAGACTTATTCTGGGGGAAGAGGAGTGTGCGAAGTTCATCAAAACCAATTCTGCAAAATTAGGCCAAAGTAGACACGGGAACTTAGCCACGCAGGTTATTTTCCACCGACTCCATTGCCAGTTGTTAAAGGGGGCTTAAACAAAGCTAACTTTTTAGCTTTAATGCAGTACCACTGCAGAAATAGAGAATTAACAGAGAAATAACTCTGCTCCAGACTCACTTGTTTAAATCAGGGAAACATCAACTGCCATGTTAGAGCATAGCCTTAGTATGAAGAGATAATAGAGAAATAATTTCTGATAGTATCCATCTTTTGAGGTCTTTATTATATGGTTTCTTTTTAAAATTCTGTACCATGTCATAATACATCCTAGTGCAGAAACATTTGTGTAAACAATTCTGTCACATTACCACATGCACGGAAGGAGCTGATAACCCACCTGTACTCGACTCTCCTCCAGGCACAACAGAACAGATGGGTTCCTTTGATGCTCAGTTCCAGGTGATTACCTAAGGATGGCAGTAACATGAGCAAGACATTCTGACATTGTTCTCCATCTTCCTTATCCACCAATGTTTCTGGTGAAAACTTACAGCCAGGTACAGCCAACACCCACTATAAATAACAAGAGTTTTTCAGACTCTTTATGCTACTCTAGAATAACATCATAAATATATGAAAGTACTGCAGAGGCACATTGCAGATTTGTTTCTTTTGAATTCTTACAGCATCTACAGGTCAGTGTCTTGGAAGCTAGAACTGAAAAAGTCCCCTTCAGTTCTGTCTCTGTTATTGTAGGTAACTGCGTCTTATGGTCCTCTTCATAAATGTTTCATGCTCTACCTTAAATAAGGTTCATTTTCTCAAACTTATCATTTACATGGGCCAGCAGGTGACCAAGATATAAAGCTGCAAATGCTGATTTTTTTGACAGGGAAAGTATTGAGAAAAGTGAATAAAAAGGAAAATTTTAATAACAGAAAAAATTATTAAAGTACTTCTGGCAGTAACTTTTTTTACTACTTTTGAATAATACCTCCATCATAGAATCATAGAATGTTTGGCTTGGATGTTAGCAACCTACTTCAGAATTGATCTGGCCATTGGGCTGCCTGTATTCATTTCCTGCCTTCACTACTGGTTTAGGTCACATGCTGCTAGATGGAGTCCTTCCACTTATTCCAGTACATTTGACATCTAATCATTCCTGAGAAACACAAAAAAACAGCTGAGTATGTGTATGAAGTATAATAATCATCCAGGTCACTAGGGGTTTGCTTGAAAAAGGAGCTTCAGCATGCTTTTGCTCTGATAACCAAAGAACATATACCAGAGCCATCATCTGCAGAACTAAATATTGCTGGAGAAACCAAACTCTCCAACTTCCCAGAGAGATCTTCCAAAAAGAGACTGTTATTGCAATTATATGCAATTGATGATACTTCAAGCTGATCGGAGTCAGTAGTACCAGTAGGGCAGGAGGAGAAAGCCGGAGAGGAAGGATTGGTGGAAGAGGTGTTGTTACAGTTGAAGTCTTGCATAGCTGTAACAGGCACAGGTCCTTAGGTTCTTGAGACACTTGGGTGTCTTGGAAAGGTAGAAAGCATCAGCTAGTGAGAGAGGGCACAATGGGATAAAAGTACATTAATGCAACATTGGTGTAAATGCTCTTAAAAATGGTAACAAAGGCACATTTAAAATGTGTCAATTTTACACACATGTCTTGGTAAGGTAAACAAGTCTAAGACTAGCGTACAACACCACCACTACCCACCAAATAAAATACACACTTCTTTGTACAAAGGGAAAAGGATATCTGACTTTAATTGTGTGGGAAATACTGTCAGCATTATGTCAGCTCAGCCAAGTTTGTGGCAGACCTTGCAGCCTAGCAGAGTGCCAAAATACGTGACCTAATGGGTTTTGCAGAGTACATGGTTTCATATTTTATTTGGTGATGAATACTTGCCATAAAGTGTTTGTGGAGACAAAAAAATAAAGCAAGAGTGGTATTCATGTTGTTTGCCAAGAATAATACCACAAGATTTGTTTATGTACTTTGCCAAAAGTATCAAGTATCACAATATACAGGCATTGGGCCAAATATTTCTGTCACTGACACCATCTGCCCAGCTGACTGCAGCTGAAACCAGCATTTTGTCCTCTGTTTCAAATACTTCAAAGAATACAAGGTATCTTTTTTTTATTTCCAAGTCAAATACTCTTTGCATACATATATATTATACATTACCTATACACACTTTACTCTTGCAGGATACAACATGAACAACTATTCCAAAGAGAATGACACAGAGCCAAAACCTGTACTAATTAAAGTTAACAAGGAAGCATAACCAGTACCTAAAGTGAGTCCAATCACAAACATGTGCAAATCAGTGACGTAACAGCAGTAGAAAGTTACTTTCACCTTTCTCCATCTTCTCTGGGGTCAGCCAGCTGTGTCAGCTGAATTATAAATGAGCCTTGTGACACAGACATATTTCAAGTTTGTTTACCTTTATTTATGTTTGTTTGTTTGTTTGTTTGTAATCAGAGAAGAGGTGTGATTTCAAAACAACACCCCAAACTTGAAGAACAACAGCTCAGGAAAATTTGTACAACATAATCCAAGCTTAAATATTTTCCTCTTTTTTACCTCTTTTATTAGTAAAAGCCCATAAGTAATCAAGCTCCCAGATACAATTTCTGAAAAACTTTGGAGCTAGAATGAGATTTCGTGCCTGGACATTGCCTCCAATGAGTTTCCAGATGAAGTGCTACCACACTTTCAGGAAAGATGTTTTACATCCTGGCCCAGATTGTGGAAATGAAAATTACAAGGAGAGGAGGAATGAGTCGTGTTAAAAATTGTAAATAAATCCAGTGCATTTCAAATTACATTTTGGTAGAATATAAACCAGTGAAGGTAAAATATATTTTCAATAGAAAAGCAGAAAGAAATGAGAGAAAACCTGAATAACAAGCAGTGGAATAATCACGTCTGACATATATCTGTATGCTGTAGAGGGTGAAATGATTCAAAGGATCATAGTTGAGCGGTATGACGTAAGCTCCATTTCTGCTGAAGTCAGTGAATACACTTTACCAAGATAAGGATTATACAGCTCAGAGTTTGAAGGCCAAGTGCCAGATATCTTTAAACAGATAGCCCTGGAAAAAAGATCACTTGTCCCTTTAAATCACCTTGACTTCAAGAACTGTGGATTAATTTTGCCAGGCTACACCAGCTGAGGGTGCAATCATTGTGGGTAAAATGACCATGGGAAAATGTGTTTCGAGGAAAGAAACTCATTATGTTAATTGCATTTAACTAAGGTATTTCTTACTGGTGCTGAGTAATGTTTTCTCACACTGCAACTACTGCCATGAGCAATGAGGAAACAGAGCTCTTGATCTGGCCACAAAGGCTGCTGAATTTCATCATATCTAAAAGAGAGCTTCAAGAGAGGCTTCTGGACTCCAATTGGATGTGATGGGGAACCCTCTGTGTCCACTGATTTACTTCTGACACTAATTGGTTTCTCTTTTCAGCTGTGTACCTTAAACATAGCACACGCCTCCCTCTCAAGGCTTTGCCATCAGGCTGTCCTTTTCCTTAAGAACAACTCATACTTCCCTTGAATGAAATATCTGAGCTTGAAGTCCATTCCTCTCCCAATTCCTTGTCACATATTTTCCAATACACGTAAGCTATAAATAGAGACAGATGGGGAGAAAAATAAAGACACGGATTCCCTTGAAACCTTTTGGGCCAAAAGAACTTTCTGGCAGGAGGCAATGGATGAATTATAACTATTTTCTTTTAAAAACCTTTGAGCCGTCCTCCTAAGTGAGGCCATCTGATGTGTAAGGCAGTCAGCTATTTTAGTACTGTCATGGAATTGGCCAAGGAGTTGCTGAAATACTAATTTCTTTTGACAGAAGCCCTCTAAGTCAGCCTCAGACAATTACCTCTGGAACTTCCTAAAAGAGAGATCTCAATGATGGCAAATTTTATATATATACAGGAAGGCACAGAGAAGGTGATTGTTACTTGTATTGATGTTGCTGGTTTCAGGGATGCACAATGGCTGCTGGAGACAGGCTTTCACAGAGACATTTTCACATGCAGATACTAATAGTCAAGAGGAGACTTGTTTTGAAAATGTGCTAGAGAGTGGGGAGGAATTGTTCCTGACACTCGTCCTCTAGAACATCTCTGGTCTCTGGCTATGCTTCAGCTAGTTCTGATAGTGCAGATTTCTATCCTCCATCAAATTGCAGTGAAAGAAACAGAACTTTCGCATGCATATATGGTTGGAAATAGGTTGACCATATTTTAACTAGCAAAGATGTTATTTGAAAGCAGAATTGCAGTTTATAAGCAACAAAAATTATTTGCAATTTACATGCAATTTAAGCTATATGAAAGACTCAATTCTAATGCAAACTTCTTCCTTGGAAGTAACACTTAACAGACATGTAAAACAACACCAGATCTATATTACTGTTGATGGTTTTCACCTTGCCTATCTTGTACTGATGTAAGGAACAACTTAAATGCAGGAGGCAAAATGCAAGCTTTTTTTTGGTTGTTTTCTTTTTTTTTCTTGACATAGGACCTCTATGAGGTTTTCTCATCGTATTTTCCTAGTTTTGGGAAAGAAAATGAAAACATGACAACTTCTGGCCATGGTAATCCACCAATATAAACTAGCACAGCTCGATTAAGAACAAATACTGTTTGTTTTGGAAAAGAAAAATAAGTCCAAAAGAAATTATAGATTCTATGGCTCTTTCAGATGAGTCAAGAAGCAGCTTTTAATTGTATAAACATGAGCCTGAACATGCTCTAGGCTGTATGTACCCATCAACCCTTTGGAGCAAGTCCAGAGGAGGTCATGGGGATGCTCCAAGGGCTGGAGCACCTACCTCTTCTATGGACACAAGCTAAGAGAATTGGGGTTGTTCAGCCTGGAGAACAGAAGGCTCCAGGGAGACCTTATTGCAGCCTTCCAGTAACTGAAGGGGCTACAAGAAAGATGGGGGGGACTTCTTACAAGGGCGTGTAGTAACAGGACAAGGGGTAATGTGTTTAAATTGAAAGAGGGGAGACTTAGATTGGACATGAGGAAGAAATTCTTCCTGGAGAGGGTGGTGAGGCACTGGAACAGGTTGCCCAGAGAAGCTGTGGATGCCCCATTCCTGGAAGTGTTCAAGGCCAGGCTGGATGAGGCTTAAGGTGTCCTTGCCCATGGCAGGGAGGGGGAACTAAGTGATCTTCAAGGTCTCCTCCAACGCAAACCATTCTATGATTCTGTGATTTCCTTTCAACGCAGAGCAGCAGTTGTGTATGCAAAGAAGTTCATTTACACTATTAGACAGTTGGCTAAGTTGAACTAGTAATTTCTTTCTATACTTATTAGATTTCTGTTAAACTTTTACTTCCTGAATTGCTTGACATGTGAGATCTTACTGCCATCTCTATCTTTGCCCGTGTTTCAAATTGGGTATTCAGGCAAAATGCTGCAGTATCTTTCACCAGCAGATGTCTCTCAGGCTGTGCAGAAGCACTGTCTGAAAGCAAGTATGCTAAGAGAAAAAAGGGACTCAACAGATACAATCCCTGTTGTAATTCCAGGACATGACACACAGAAATTTTAATGAATGTGCTTCAGCAGCACGACTGCTGCATATAAAAAGTATTGGGGCAAAGCCTAGTTCAATGCATCTCACACCCCATACTAGATCTTGAATACTTCTTACTGTTCCTTTGATCCGTAAATAGCCACCACCACTCATTTGCAATATACTCCACAACTGTTTGTGGCCAGACAAGTTAAAAAGCTAAACCGAGCTCTCTGCTCCTGTTTTCAGGGGTGACAGGGATACCTCAATAAAGCTTAGGGTACAACGATGTATAATTAGGCGGCCCGTAGTCCAGAGAAGGCTGGAAATGCTACACAGGTATTTTTAGACCCATGCAAACCCTCTAGGAAGGCCCCAGATGGTGTCAGGAAATAGGGTAATAGGACAGGACAGAGGCGAGTCCAGAAAGGATCCAGACATGATTTTTTCCTGATATATTTTCAAATATGAAAGTTAAAACACATCATACAATAATTACATAGTTTGGGTTGGAAGGGACTTTAAAGATCAAATAGTTCCAACGCCCCTGCCATGGGCAGGGACACCTTCCACTAGACCAGGTTGCTCAAAGCCTCATCCAGCCTGGCCTTGAACACTTCCAGGAATGGGGTATCCACCATTTCTTTGGGCAACCTGTTCCAGTTCTTCCCTTCCTGGGAAGAATTTTTTCCTGATATCTAATCTACATCTCCCCTCTTCCAATTTAATCCTGTTTAAATCAAGGCCATGTGTGCAGAGAGCAGAGCGAGGCAGACCTTACAAGGAGAAACATTCTCTCTCTCTGCTCAGACAATGAACCAAGATGCAGACTCTTCCTCCCTTTGAGACATGGGGCTACTGAGACTGCCAGAACTGCAAAACCAAGAACAGAGATTACCTCCTTTTGTGGTTTAACTCCGGCTAGCAAAATACCATGAAGCCGCTCTCAAAAATTCCCCTCCCCTCCTCCAGTGGAGGGGAAGGATCAGAGGAGAAAGGAAAAAAGGAAGCTCATAAAATTGAGATAAGAACTATTTACTGATTGAATCTAAATTAATACATACAAATACTACTAACAATGAAATATTAAAATAATAGGAAATAAAACATATGATACAATATGATAACAGTTTCTCACCACCCACTGACCAGTGCACAACAGGTGTTGAGTAATGACAGTCAGACCCAGAGAGCCCGAGAGCTGCAGCCCGAGAGGGATTGCAGCCTGAGAGCCAAAGCCCAGGGCACGAGCCCGAGGGATTCCGAACAAACCCTATCAGCAGTAGCAAGACCAGGAAAACTAAACAAACCCACCAACTCCCTCATGAATGAGCTAGCACAGGAGTTAGCAAAGCAACTAACACAGGAGTCAGGGAGAGTGTTAGCAAGTGTACGGGAGCGAACAAGCAAGAGAGTAAGAGAGAGAGTGATGGCTCCCGGACCCCCTCCTCGCCTCTGCCCCAAGCATGATGTACTATCGAATTAAATACTTCCTTGGTCAATTTGGGTCAGCTGCCTGAACTGTGTGTCCCCTACACTGCCTGTAGCGAGACCACGAGAGCTGGGAACGCAGCTGCAGTATCAGAAGCGGAGAAAAGACCTTGAAACTGGTACAGGCATTCCCCAGTGCCAGCTAAGAACTTATCAGTGCTGCTCCCTGCATCCAGGAACACAGCTTCCTAGCAGCCACGGTAAAGAGAGTTAATGCTTTCCTGACTGAATCCAGCACACCTCCCTAAACAAAAAGAGCAGCTTAGGGGTGTATTCCATGAACTCAGGCTAAGCCTCTCACTTACACAGGTATTGTATGGTTCAGAGGGCATGTGTACAACCTTTCATGCTTCTTAGCAAAATCCATACCTTGACAATCATAACTCTAGGTTTGGAGGGGAGGAAATGCTTGACTGTGGAGATGAGCACTTCCTACACGCTGTGATAATACCTTCTGTGCTGGATAACTGACTGACTTGGTCTCTTTCATCAGACTCTTAGCCATGACACACTAAATCTATGCAATCCTGCTTTACACACTGATCTTCAGATTCACAACGTTTAAGTAGGAAAGCTGAAAATACAAAATGGAACATATTAGTTTAATCTAGTTTTGGTTAAAGACTGACTGTAGAAGATGACAGTGAGCAGAGAGAGAAAGTAAAATGACAGCAGTATGTATGTGTTCATGGAAGTAGCTTTATGACCAGCAGAGAAAATACTAATAATGACCATTCCATAGAAAGAGGAAGACTTTCTAGAGGACACTTAGGCATCCAGCGTTGGTCCATGCCACTGGAAATTGTGGATGTCATTTGTGGTCTTTCCCTCTCCAAATTCCTATGAGTGTTAAGATGTTCACAATAAAGTGGAGCCAGGAATTGCTAGACCAAGGCCTATTCTCCAGCTGGATCCTCATTACATCCATATAGGCTTGTAAACACATCTTGGAAAAGCCCTAAATTGAGTGCTTACAAGACAGAATGCAACCACTCAAGGAAGATTTCATGTCTGAAGAAAGAAAAGCTTTAAAATATACCCAAATATGCATGTATAGAAGAGCCATGTAATGGCTCCAGAGAGCAGTCCTTCCCCTTTCCCACATTATTTCTAAAAGCAGAGGCACATACAAACCCAGAACCCAGCACCCCTTCTCACCCGACTGAGACCCAAGGTCACACATTCCTTCAGAAAATATGCTCAATGCTGGATCTCCAGGCCAAGTTTATCACTTTGGAAATTTGCACATCCCAGGAGAATAAAACACTAAACACATTCAGCAGCTTTCCAAGCATCCTCTTTTAAGTGTTCAGGCTAATGCATTAAATGACCATAGATATATCTAGAGCTTTCAGTGTACTGCCAATGACTAATCACACAGATCTGGAAACAGGATCTGCATTTTTTGATCTTACTGGTTGTAACACATCTTAAATGTCCTTGAGGCACATGGGGACAATATTTTTTTGCTATGGGAATGCCCTCACATTTGGTTATGGTCATACCAATGGAGATTTTGACCTAAGTTTTCTCATGGATTATTTGTAATTCCTTTGGCAAAGATCTTTAGGAATAAGAGCAAAACTTCATATCAGGCTCTTTAGACAACTGAACTGCAGCATTCAGGCTGTTTGACAGGTTACATTGAGGATACCCGACTCA
>NW_010252849.1:9311-10214 GCF_000690775.1 Eurypyga helias
TACTGGTGAAAAAAGCATACTTCTTTTTTGTGAAATGGAGCACAGTAAGCAGCAGAACTACTGCACACCCACTAACCAGTCATCATAATATAAGCCAAAATTACACCAAGCAAGTAAAGGAGAGGTTTGTAGAATCTTCACAGTTCAGATTAGGTTCACATAACAAGACAAAGACAACTAGAGGTAAGGTACTCTAATTAGATCCATGAAAAAAGCATACTTCTTTTTTGTGAAATGGAGCACAGTAAGCAGCAGAACTACTGCACACCCACTAACCAGTCATCATAATATAAGCCAAAATTACACCAAGCAAGTAAAGGAGAGGTTTGTAGAATCTTCACAGTTCAGATTAGGTTCACATAACAAGACAAAGACAACTAGAGGTAAGGTACTCTAATTAGATCCAAGAGAGCTGTGGAGGTTAACCCACAGCTTTCTACTGTTCATATGCAGGCCAACTTTCCTGTTTAGCTAATGCTAGAAACAGCAGTCTGGCTGCCAGCCCTGACTCCATGGGAAGATGGTTCCCAGCTTTTACAACTGTTCAGATCACACAAGCCACAGCCCTGAAAACTGTTGTGTAATACCCTTGAGAGGGGCACCACAGACTGGAGAATAAGATTCCTCTCCCTTTCCTGTAGATGCTCCTTTTAGTTGCTGAGCTTAGCACTACACCCATGACTGTTTCAACACTTCCCATTTTGCTGTATCTTTCAAGAGTGTTTATGTTTCCATAACACCAAACATAAGGCAGGTATGCAAATGTTTTCTCCACTTACTTGAGATGCTCTGTTCTCACAAAATGAGAAGTAGAATAGCATAAGTTCATACAAGTTAAAAAAAAATCAATACCCTCTCACTATTAATAGCACTATGTGATAGGCTGTCGTGGTTTAACTCCGG
>NW_010252850.1:0-10000 GCF_000690775.1 Eurypyga helias
GGGAAGGTGGGGAGGAGAGAAAGCATCTCTGGCTGAAGTAACAAATTTTTGAAACAGTGAAAGAGAAAACTGAGGTTCTTCCTCTTTCCATAGTGAAGCAGACAGTACAAATGTTCTGGCTACAAAGAATAAAGCGTGCTGCAGCTCTAAGAAATGCAATTCTTTCCTAGACCCAGTACAAATGAGGGTTCCAAGTTTTTGATACGAGGATATTTACAATGCTTCAGTTTGTGCAAAACTGTTTTACAGGAGATTTTGCAACCCTTTCTCACTTAGTAAAATGTTTGATCCATAGTCCCACTGTACTATCAATAGAAATAAAATGGCAAAATATGTTCCAAGGTGATTTAAAATAGGTTTTTGACATTGACATCTTTTATAGGTTTTAAGGTCAAAACTGACTTCCTTGAGTAACAGGCAGTTTACAGGCACATGTGTGGAGAGAAATAACACACACTTCTCTCCACGGGAGGCTACTCCTAAACATTACAAGAGTTACTTGCAGCATCTAAAAATATGCCTCATCACTTATGTGAATTTTAGATATTAAACACTGAACATACATTTAAAATTAAAATTTGACTCACAGAGAAGTAAAGTGCTTTAGCTTTTGCTTCTCTGATATGTGGCAGTAGAACATAGCCAGAGAAGAGACCTAAAGATTTCATATGCATTATAGTAAAAGATTAAAAAAAAAAAAAAAAAGAAAATTGAAAATATTATCAAGGATTCCCAGAATCCTGCTTTAACAAATAGTACTTTGTAGTTACAATGAATTTGTTTTCTGATATTGATCTAAGTACTGTAGGAAAATCCATCCCCTTAAATTCCCTGGAGTAATAAAAACAAATGGGGTTGAATTACACCTCCTTATAGAAGTGTAATCTTAAGCAATTTATGCCATTAAGCAACAGACGCTATTAAAATGATATATTTTTTGAACAAGGCAAAAGCCTTGTTCAAAATTGTGAGAAGTAAGGATTATAAGACCTGACCTTTAAACATGCCATGTAAATTATTCCTAAACTAACCAAAATGCACTGCAGTAGTATTCTTCCCTAACTCCAGACTAGATATTTCTACCACTCCCCTGTGCAAGCACTAGCAGATGTAAGGGTACTTCAGAGACAAAACCAGAATTATGATCCAAAGCACAACTAATCAGGGAGAAGTTGGCGGCCAGTTAGCCCATGGATTAGATCTAGCCTCAGGGAACCCAAGAACCTGTACCAGTGCAACAGAAGCAATAGTAACACATTGCAGGAGATGTAGCATGGACTTAGACCAACATAATGGACAGTAAAACTGCCCCCAGAATACTTAAGTGCCTGAGCAATTGAGTCCTAATATGCTTTCTCATATCATACTAGCTAATCCTTTGAAAACATGCAAACTAATCATACCAATTACTATATTTCTTCAGCTTCTATCCATATAACTGTCTCCTTTTCTTTGTAAACTCATCCAGTTTGGTGTGCGTTTTATAAGTTGAAAGCTCAAAACAAAAAAGCACATTTACAAAACAAACTTCAAACTGCAACTGGCATCAGAAAAGAAATACAAGTATAAAGATAAAGTGGTAAGAGAGAGAAATAAATCTTAACACCTGCACAGTGTTTCAGACCTCACTAAGATTTAGAACAAATGTATCATTCATATCAATAGTTGGAGATCAGCAAGTATCTATCCATATTAAACTTACCATGAAATAAAGCGAAAAGAATGTAGTATTTTAAGGGAAGCAATGTGGCAGATACTAATGTTACAAATTCTTGATGAAGAAAACTTCAGTTCAAATAGACTGGGATAACCAAAATGCACATTACCTAGATGAAACTAAGCCTTTGGCGTTTTTATGAAAGTAGTAATTTTAGTACAAAACAACAAAAATATTTTATTAACAATGGAAATGGAAGACTATTTGTAATCAAGCATATACAGCATTACAACTTTTAAATGTATTAGGATTTAAAATTCTTATGAGGACACTGAAAAGGAAATACTCAAATATTTGTGTAGATACTTAAAATTTTACAATTTTTCTAAGAAACAGCATGTTAAAATTTAAGACATTTAAAGCACTTTACATTTTGCTAAAATACAATAATACAAGTTTGAAAACTACATTAAATTCTACTTTAAGTGAGCCCTTTGCTTTGAATAGTGAAGACAATAAGAATCAAAGTTCTAAGTGAACAACACTCCTCCAACTTACTCCAAATTTATAAAGGAAGATCTGGAAGCTATCAGAAAAGTGTGTATATGTAACTACTGTTGAAAAAAATAAACATCATAAATACTTAAACTGAAAATGACTATTACATGATAAAAATGTTCTCATGTGAAATTGCTAACACTTATAAGCCTTATCCATCATTTTTACTTCATTCAAAGGACATTTATAGTTTACCCATTTTGGACCAAAAGCTTTTGAAACTTGTTTGAAGCACTTTTTTTTTTTTTTTTTAGAAGTTCCACCAGCTGTTTAATAGACAAAAACATTTTTGTTATACTTAGGAGAATAATATTGTATATAACTTTGATGAGGTATCAAAACCCCACAAAACCTTAAGTGTTCATTTTTTATTAGATGCCTTAGGACTACAAGGATTTAAGTGTTTTTATAAAAAAGTCTACCATAACAATAAAAGAGGAGTAATTTGATGGTTTATTTACTCGTTATAACCTTTAGAAAGTGTCAAGCCTTCTTTAAAGTGTTTGCTTCGGGCTGTAGTTTTACAAGATGGGCTGTGGATTGGTCAAGCCCCCTCGATTCTTGACCCTGAACAGATTTAGGAACAGAGTACAGCTGGCTCATGTCCAAGCAGCCAAAAATGCTGCTAGGTACTTTCATTATCTTTCTCCAACTCATAATCTACCTCCTACAAAACTGCACATCCAATTTCTCATGCAGGTCAATCAAATAGTAGTCACAGAAACAACAGTTTATGATTAATTCATACTATAATTAGAATACCCTTCACAAACTAAACAGTCCAGTAAAACTTCCAGCAGACTGCATGGATATACTTCTGAAGTTTTGTTCCCAGTACAAATGCTAAACAGAGAGAAAATATTTACAACAGCTTTATTCTAACTTTAGTTCCTGATACATTTTTGGATCTTAATCGTTACAGCAGTTAACCAAAATCTTTGGTAACCATATATTTGGAATTTATTCTCTAAAACTTCCTCTGGAATTCTTTCATTGCTCTGTCCTCTGTCCACTATATAGACTGCAATTGCTCTATATTTATTTAAATCTCATCTATCATAGAATCATAGAATCATAGAATGGTTTGGGTTGGAAGGGACCTTAAAGATCATCTAGTTCCAACCCCCCTGCCATGGGCAGGGACACCTTGCACTAGACCAGGCCACTCAAAGCCACAAATTTAAATATCTATTTAAATATATTCCTTTAAATGCTTGCATTGATACTTATTATGCTCTTCTCTCCAACTTCAAGTAATCAGTCCTATTCAAAAGCCACATTATTTGCTAACACACCATTTACTGACTTGACTGTGACATTTGCAACACTGTTATTCATGAGATCCATAGATTTCAATACTGCTAATTCTTTTATATCCACATACTTACTTTTTTATTATTAATATTCTGCTTTCCTTCTTTCCATCATTTTGCTAAGAAGTACCCAGCACAAAGACTGCTGGGATTTTTTGTGCTGTTTCCCTGCAGCCTGTTAGTGGTGTCCTGTTTGCCAACTTCTAGTTAACAAACAAAAAAGCCACCCACATTTCTACTTTGTTTTATTTTATCATTGTTTCTCAACCCACACCCCCCATTTCCTCTTTTAACTCTATACTTTAAGAAAATCAAATCAAGCTCTTCACCATTCTTATTGTTTGTTAGCAGCTAGAATTGTTCCCTGCAATAAACTTCACCAAAATCTTTCATTCCTAGCATCCTCTATTCTAGAAAATTTTTCTGCCTTACTTTCTAAAAGAGTAATTGTCCTCATTAATGGAAACTTCAAAAGACAGTATGAAAACATTTCTTTCTTACATGATTCTATACTTATGCAACAGCCTGAAAATAACCTAAACCCAAGATCTTCCTCGTTCAAAAAAAAAAAAAAAAAAAATTCTGCAAGACTTGCCATTCAATCTCACTTTTTTGGTCGCTGTAGCTTATTGTTTCCACAGAGCTGCCTATATAGCTACAGCAGGTGTCTCTGATGTCCTTTTAAGGTTTTCTACTATTCCTTGCATCTGAAGGTGGTTCATAGAATCACAGAATGGTTTGGGTTGGAAGGGACCTTAAAGACCATCCAGTTCCAACCAAAAAACCCCCTTCCACTAGCCCGGGTTTCTCCAAGCCTCATCCAGCCTGGCCTTGGACACTTCCAGGGATGGTGCATCCACAGATACAGGCTGGACAGAGAATGGATTACGAGCAGCCCTGAGGAGAAGGACTTGGGGGTGTTGGTTGATGAGAAGCTAAACATGAGCCAGCCGTGTGTCCTCACACCCCAGAAAGCCAACCGTATCCTGGGTTATATGAAAGGAAGAGTAACCAGCAGGGCAAGGGAGGCAATTCTGCCCCTCTACTCCACTCTTGTGAGACCCCACCTGGAATATTGTGTCCACCTTGGGTATCCACACCATCAAAAGGATATAGACGGGTTGGAGCAAGTCCAGAGGAGGCCACGAAGAGGCTCCGAGGGCTCTAGCCCCTCTGCTCTGGGGACAGGCTGAGAGAGTTGGGCTTGTTCCGCCTGGAGAAGAGAAGGCTCCGGGGAGACCTTATAGGACCTTCCAGTGCCTGAAGGGGCTACAGAAAAGCTGGGGGGGACTTTTTACAAGGGCCTATAGTGACAGGACAAGGGGTGATGGGTTTAAATTGAAAGTGGGGAGATTGAGATTAGATATCAGGAAGAAATTCTTCCCGGAGAGAGTGGGGAGGCACTGAGACAGGTTTCCCAGAGAAGCTGTGGATGTCCCACCCCTGGAAGTGTTGAAGGCCAGGCTGGATGAGGCTTGGAGCATCCTGGTCTAGTGGAAGGGGTCCCTGCCCATGGCAGGGGGGTTGGAACTGGGTGTTCATTAAGGTCCCTTCCAACCCAAATGATTCTATGATTCTAATGTCAGTTGTCCTGTATGTAGTGCACTTCAGGAAGCATTAAAGACTTCCAATTTTTCCTACTATGCCACAGATTTATATTGTCAAAATTGATTGAATTTAACCTTTAAGAAAAGGATCATCTATTATTATTGAATAAGATTAACTCAGCTGATTGCAGACCAAGGCTGACAGACTTTGGAACTGAGTATCCACCACAAAAGAATCACTGGGCTCACTGGGGCTTGATGAATGAGAAAGTTAAACCAGCAAAAAAATAGAACATTCAAACTCTATTGGAGCATGAAGTAATCCCTGAGAGCCAGGGGAAAAAGTAATATAATTTTTTTAGCTTCTAATTACGTACATACTCATAATAAGTCAATTCATGTTAAGAACAAAGACTATGAACAGCCAAAGGAATAAAGTGAAGTTGTATGAAGTATAATAATAATTTAAGCAATGTATTCTCCAGAACAAACATGCACAGCTACCATTAACTGGGATTTCATCTGTGAAATAGCAGAACAGTCACTCATTATCAGCAACTCATCTAAATTATTCTTATTTTTACAGTGTGACTACAGCTATGTGTTTAACCAAGAAAAGTGAAAAACAGATAGATGCTTTGAAGTAACTCAATGAATTTATTTAAATAAGTGTATTCAGAAAATAAAAAAAAAATTTCTACTTTAAAATAGTAGCTTATGGTATCAAGTATGGATTGTATCAAGTCTCTGAAGATATTTTAATATTTGAATTTAACTTTTATCTGTCTAGTTTTGTAGAGATAATTTCATCTGCAAATAAAAAATTGAATTTATATTGCAGTACAACCAACCATTCAAGGTAGTTTATTTGACTCAAAGTATATGATAGTTCCTGTCCTGAAAATATTCCTGTCTAAGTGACAAGCAGTACCAACAAGGAGAAGAGAAACAGAAGTGAACAGAGGCAAAATATCCCATCTAAGGTCAAGCCACAGGTCAAAGACAAAATTGAGAGTAAAATCCACTATACTTGGCACCACTGCCTCCATCGGGCTGCCGATCTACTGTGAGCCTCACAAGAAACTGGGAAAGGAAGTGGCAAAAGTAGCAAGAAACCAGTAGAACTTTAACTTCACTTTCTTATGCAACAGATGACACTTTGATTTGTTCTTGTCCACGGAAAGACTATGACAGTGTAAGACAAGCACTGTAATTCTCTGAGTTAGCACTGTATTTTGGCCTAAGCACTACCTTTTTCTCAGGCCTATTGATAAAGTTACAGAATAACCTCATGTTGGTTGAATGTGTAAGAGATTCATTGGTAAAATCAGGAGAAGATATTTTTTTTTTTTTTTTTTTTTTTTAAGCAAAAACATCCATACAGAGGTCTACTTAAAAATGAATGGCATGAGGCATGGCCAGGTTATTCTGTAACCCTTGCTTGTTCAAAACATTAATGTTTTATATTCCAAATTTCAAACATGTTACGCAAGCAGTCCTGAATTAATTGTTAAAAGCAAAGCAAATAATAAAAATGCATTTAGGAATACTTTAAGATTTCAAATTGACTAGCAGTAAAATGCTTAATTTTTTTTTAACTTAAATTTCTGTTTACAAACAGATAAATATATATTTTCTGGTTTTAAGGTGAAAGAAGACACAGATGTTTTCCAAATTTAGGGCCATGTCTTCACTATGGAATTGGCTCCTGGCATTAGCATCAGTGTTAAAACCAAAAATACCTTTAAGCAAAGAAATTGTTCACCCTCCTGAGGCAACCTTTTGTAAAATCATAATCACTCACTCTTCTAGTATAGCAGAGACGAAATGGACAATCAAAACCAAAAAAATCCCAAAAGATGAAACTCCATTGCACTCTACAAACATTTTAGGCTCTGAGAAAGTGCATTAAAAATGCAAAGTTACCAATGTAAATGAAATTCAGTTAACAGATCTTAGAAGGAAAAGTGCACTCCAATTATTATTGAAAAGTTAAATTCCCCAGTCTTTACTTTTTAATACAAAAATAGCTAGACTAAATGCTAGCATTGTAACAAAAGTCTAGGGATCAGACCATGGTTAAATTTTGACAATACTGCACCAAGAAAGTAGGATCATGCAGCTTTTTTCTTGGATTTTTTTTTTTTTTAATGGCTGTCATTCTTCTGTTAATGACTTTTAAAGAGAGGATTATAACATTTAACTTAGATCAAAAGAAGCATAAACCAAGCATGTCATCAATACTATTATTTTAAAAGTAATACACATATTTTGAGCAGGTCAAATTCATCAAATGCAAAAAGATATACTTTAGGGCTTTCAAAAAATACAGCAGTTCAGAAACAGAGGAGAACTAGAAACAAATGTTTACGTACATACAACTGAAAAAGTAACCACAGAAAAATATAACTGACAAATTAACCACAGCAAAATATAGCTGCCTTCAACAGTGCAGAAACAATCTTACCTTAGTACAAGACAATTCAACTCATTTGAAAAGTAAAACAACCCCACCCTACCCCAATACTAAATGTGCTATTGTTGTAGGGCTCTACCTTAACAATTTTAAGTTGTTAAGCAATTTTAAAATGGTGAAATAAGGAGAATTTGATTATCACAGTAGCTCTTTACCCTCTTAGGTAATCTGAAAAGCAAACAGTAAACAGGCAAAAATAAGTCAAAACCACTGCTCCTCTGGAAAATGGTAAATCAATCTATGAATTGATAAAGGCTTATGGACTTGGCAATTACTTGGATTACCCTTCTTTCCTTTTTTACCAAAGGCTGCTCTTAAAGCAAAGAGATAGAGTGAAATACAAATATTATTGTAGATCATTTTTGTCAATAGCCTGGTGATCAGCTCTAGCGACTTTGTACATTAGTACAGGAAAGCCAAATTCATTCCCACACAACCCTGCTGTCTTTGTGCCATCTACAAAAAGATTTCTAATACAGGCACTGCCTAAACCCATGATATTTTTAAACAAAGTCCTGTTCAGTGAATTACTTAAAATGCAGCATGAAGTTTACCCACACTTATGCATCATATTCTGTGACTACAGGGAGACAGAAATAACACAAACACTAAAAACCAATAACATTTACCCTTCTTATACGCAGTTCTTCTATTGCCTCCAATAAACTTGTTTTAAAGTCTAACAGTTGAATGGAAAGTAATGTCTCTGACGGACTTTGAAGAGTAGGGTCAACTGCCTGAGTTTTAAATTCTTCATCCATTCTTTGAACTTGTTTCTGCAAGACAAAAACGTGTATTTCCTCTCCAGTTTATCTTTAATAGAATATTCAAACTGCAAAACTTGCAATTGGGGAAAGTAAATTCTTTCTGCAAAGACTAAACTACTAGCTACAGCCCTTATGCAATTAGCAATATTTTAATTTTAAATTAGTGTGCAATATTGTAAAAGAAAACAGATAGCTTTATCATTAGTTCACCACATTCATTTGGTTTTCCTCTGTATTTTTGGTTTGGTTTTAGTTTTAAACAAAGACTGTGATGAGCACGAAAGAGGAAGCAGCAAAAGTTGTTTATCCAGAGCTACTGGCCTGCACTTTCATGAAGGTACTGCAAGTAACACTTTATGTCATGAAAAAGTAACTACCTACCTTCAAGACTGCAAAAAAATCACAAGGCAGGCTCAGTTTACAGCAGACCTTCAGATTGGCTTGAAATTTTGAAATAAATGTAATATTTGTGGTTTATGAATTTTAACAAGAAAACTTTTTGGTTCTGTTGCTACGAGGTCGGGTATCGAAATGCCATACCCTAAGCTAGCTATTGTTGTCAAGCAAGGAGTTATGCTCACATAAGACCCGCGTGTGTCTGTAGGGGGTCATGTTTGTTACTGGCATCAGAGACATTACAACACTCAGCACTTTTGATTTACAAAAAGATAAAAGCTGTGCATATTTCAGCTATACTTCCCAGATTGTATTTTTTGTAATACCCAAGACTGAATTTGCACCAGTCTACTGGAACGCATAATGCCACAGACACCCCATGAGTGTTTCTGGGCTAAGAATTAAAGAGGTAGGGGTAGAGCACAGGAGCTATGCTGACCTGGCCACTGCCACAGAACCCTTAGGAAGGAATTCCTGCAGGAAGAACAGAGACCTGGTCTGTATCATGGGGCCATAACAACCACAAATCAGGGCTCACCACTTCTTCTGCTGTTGTCTAAATAAAACCTTAACATAGATCAAATTTAAGCTGCTTGGTCATGGATAATAGATTGTTTCCCTGCCTTGTTGCCCCAGCACAAAAGTTAATCTAAGTCACTGAACTCATGTTTTTGCTAAAAACAGGAAAATCAGGCTCATTTTTGTCTTCCATCTGAAAACATATCACTGATACTGAACTGTTCAATATGAAATATAAGCTCTTATGTCAGTGTCAAAATATGTATGTTTGAAGGACTTTTGAAGGCAGTAAATACAAGTCTGAATAAGAACCATGTAAAAATACACCACTTCGAGCAAAAAATCTGTTGCATCAATGTGCCAGCATCAACCAGTCATTGTGCAGCCAATCTGTACACATTCTAGACACAGTTTAGGCCTAGTTCTCTCAAGATTTCAAAATTGCTTCCCTACTTATAGATGCCATATCACTAATTCATGAAGCACTACTACAAACAAAACTTTTGATATCATATCAAGCACTGGGAGGTCATCACAGCTACAAAACTAATAAAAATGCTAATATACATAATAGGTCAAGCACAGAGCCATTTGATTCCACTTTTAATTGTGCTGTATCCTGATCTGAAGGGTAAGATTTTGCAAATACAATGTTAAGACATGATACATGCTCTAATTCTACCGCTGTCAGCTGACATTACAGCTTCGGAGTTGGGGGATTCTACAGTGAGGGATTTCTACAAGACAGTACTGTTACCAAATGGAGA
>NW_010252850.1:15000-19156 GCF_000690775.1 Eurypyga helias
ACAACATCACCGTCAGTATGCAATTTATGTTTTGACAATATACCTTTAAAGACTGGTGGGACCAGGCTGCTTCAAGGCTTTTCTGGGGAATATTCTCAATCCCTTTACTAATGGGTTACTAAAACTTTGCTGTATCTACCCTTTCTCATTAAGTAGCTCTATCTATCCTTTTTCACCCTCTTTCCTTAATTTAGAAGTTACACATTTAATAATATACCTTAACAAAAGGGGAGAGAATTGTCTAGAGAGCTCATGGCAGAATTTCTGAAACAGACAGTACATATAATATATAGCCTGTTACTACAGAAAGTAAAGATGTTGTTCTTTGTTGTTTTAACAGCTGAAGGCTTAAAATAACAGTTTTATTCCATATAGTAGATACCCCACAATTTAGCACTTTTTATCCAAGGAACAGATTGTGAACCTGATATTATTTCTGATTTTCCAAAGGAAAAATAGTCCTAGTCACATCAGGTTGTCCTTATGTACGTACTAGGAGCTTCTGGCCTAAATTCAATGCCATTTGTTTAAATTCAAGATAAATGTAAAGATTTTTGAAAGCTGCACACTTGTTCTAAAGTTGCCTTTATCAAAACCCAGGAAAGAATTGTGTCTTTTATGGGAGGGAGACCAATGTTACCTGCTTAATGGAGCACAACAATTGTCCTTAAAAACATGCCTTTGAGTCTCTGCTGACAAAACCATCATGAGATACTAGTAATCTGAGACAATCTGGTTGGTGACATATGTCTTTTCAAAGTTTCAGGTTTTAATAAAATTGTGGAAAAATTATTGCACAAAGAACTCTCAGCTGTTAGAATCATCAGGTTTTGTTGATCAAGAAGTAATTGGTCTGCGTTGCTTGTTTGGTTTCTCTCATTTGCCTAAAAGTTTGAGGTTTTTTCCCATATTCCCAGCTATTTTTCAACATGTTAATGAAGTTACTGTTAGGAAGTACAGATAAGAGAATTATTATAAAATACAGTGATATGGTTAACATCTTTACCTGTGTTTCAAACCCACCTAAATATAACAGCTAAGTGTGCTATATGTGTATACTCATCATATGGCAACAAAAAAAAAAAAGGAAAGATCAACACCACATTCCTGAGAAGAGCAAACTGGTGACCCAGAAAGCATATGGGAAAGTCCCTCAGAGCCTTTTTTTATTCCATCTGCAATATTTGATTTTGATGGGATAATACCTCTTTCAAGCAATTATCACAGTTCTCCAATTCAACTTTTTGGATCATAATCCAGTAAAGATACTCCCATCAAATACAGAGCTGTAGTAGCTTGCAGAGTGAAGTTTGTAAGCATGTTTTGTCAGTTACTCCAAAGTCTGTATTAGCTACCTGTTGAATCTGGATGAAATTTAAAAGATTGGAACTGCTTGTCCAAGTACTACATTGCTCAGGATCTGCATTTTTTCCCCAGTACAAGAGAATCCCTTCAGTAATTTAAATAATTTTGATGAAAATATGTAATCTTTCACAAGCTAGCCAGCCCAGGTGTTTTCAAAATACAGGTGATTTAAAATTTCCATATCATATGAGTTGGTTAGCAGGCCTGACAAACATATTTTCAGAATCCTTACCTTCTGTAATGAAAAATAATTACATCGTATATTGTATCTGTCTTTTATAGGACAATACTATGGTAAGAGCATAGATAACAAGAGGTCTTTCCAAGCACAAGTTTAAAAGATTATTAATAAATTAATAGGAAAAAAAATTCTTAATTCATTTCAGTCCAAATTAAGAAAAGAGGAAAAGATGAGACAATTGCACTCTAAGACTGTAAAAATGTGCCTGTACCTACAACACATTTGTGTGTGGGACTGAATTCTCCTCTCCCTAACCTTTCAGTCCTAATATTTTTTTAGATTTAGTCAACGTCCTATTACTATAGAGACATTAAGTGTTCAAAGGATCAATAGAACCCAAATTTCAGAGACACAGAAGAATCTTTTAGTGAGCCAAAATGCAGTTTACCTCCGTTTTAAACACCACACTGCCACCTAGTCGACAAGCTAATGAAGTATGCTGTCCTCAACAGACAAAGCCACAGAATAAGAATTAAATCGTTTCCTAAAAACATGTTTTTGCAAGGACTAAGGGATCAGAAGTAATAAGATCTCCAACTAACTTCCTCGTCCAGTATGAAGTACTTTGGCAGCACAAAGCAAGCAGCAACTGCAGCTTTCAGAACTCCCTTGCAACATGTCACTTTGTGCTCAGAGTGGTGTATTCAGGTAGCATTCTGATGTGGTAGTTGCCTGTAGTTATAGTTGTGAAATAACTATAGCAAGAGTCAAACAAGGGAGTAATTAGACTCTACAATCAAGGAAGGGATCAACCCAAAATAATATAATAATCACATTAAACAATCTACACTGAGGAAAGTATTGAAGAATACCATACCCATATGTGAGAGATCTAAAGATCTGGGACATCTAGTTTTATCAGCTAAACAAGGCTGGCTGCTATGGAAACATCATTCAGAATCATGTTGAGCTGTGGAGTGTTTCTTACGTGACAGTGTCATTAAGGGGAATAAATTGCTCTCTTGGCTAAATCTAATCCAAAAGATTAGGGACATGGCAGCAGGAGGAGCAAACGCAATCTCCTGTGTCCGCAAGTTCAGGCACTACTGATATTTAACTTCTTTCCAACATTTTGTAAATATCTCTCTTATACACAGAAAGAACTGAAATGCCTGAAGGTTGGTTTGTTCGGATTTTTTTTTGGTTTTCCCTCTCTTCTTTTAAAGGTGTCTGACAAGTACTGCTTTTCCCTCTACAAGCTATTCCTCAACACAACTTACACTAACATTACTGTTAAATATTTTGGGATCCCTATGGTAAAGCTTTAAAAAGAAAGAAATTATTATCTCAATAGGGCATAATATAAGAAAGCTATTTTTTTTCTGCTTGAGCATCATAAATAACATCAAAAAGAGTGAAAAAAATCCTGTCTCATCATTAGAACAATTTCCTTATCCTATACATGCCCATCCTGCTATAGGTTAGTGCAGGACATCTCTGCAGCACCAGGTTTGGAACAGCTCCCGCAGGAACGGTGGAAGAAGGCAAGGAGCAGCCTTGCACAAGGACACAGTTTTATGCCTCCTCCCCATGCCACAACATCCCCAAAACTCCAGGCAGCAGAGCCTGCAGAAACCAGGTGGACGTTCTTCCCCCTCTTTGGGTACCCAGTCTAATACATGGTCAACAGGTACAGGATTTTTGCAGGACAGAAATCAACACATGGCTTCTCTGAAGATGCTTTAGAAGACCGTAATTACATGGCATAGTGATAAAAGCTTGAATGTCAAAGGCGTAAGAAACCAAAACAGCAATGCATTGAAGATGATACACAAATATACTGAAGACGGTGTTTTTAGAGCTTTTTTTTCATGTGAGCTTTTATCATGAACACGAGAGACAATGCAACTGAGATCTTACTGGAAATACTCAGTAACTGTGCATGTTCCAATTCCTAAAGGAATGACAAGAACTAAACTTTCCTAGCTCTTGCAACTTGTAGCACTCTGCTGTTGTCTACATGTTCAGTTATTTTTTCAGCTAAAAATGATTGCCACGGCTATAGCGCCATGCAACTGGCAGGGGGGAGCCAGAGCCACAACTATAACCAGAACTCAACCAGCAGAGACGCTGCTGTCAAACCAGGAACACTTCGCTGTAGCACCTGTAGGCCGAAGTCAGGCACAAGCAACGCAATAAGCACCAAATAAAGTGAGGGTGTACGTGCCCAAGCAAGGAGGGACATGGGAAAAGGAGGAGAAACTCTCCTGTATTTTTTTTGCCCATTCGGATTTAAAACAGACTTGGAAGAGGTGGCAGTGACAGGAAAGATGCCCAGGGTATTAACCGGTTTTCCTCCCAAACCTGTAGCACGGAGAAACTGTTCTTATGCTGAGGGGGGCAAGCGGCCTGGCTGGAAGTTTAAGTATTCCCAGATTTTGGATGGGGCCCCGCATAACCAAATCCATATGAAAAGCAAGAGGCCAAGCCCTACGTAACAAAAACGAGGAAGGACACTGTTCTCTGGGGGCAGACCCAAGATCATTAACAGCGCTGTGGCCTCCCAGGCCCACGGGAAACTGCTCCCCTCTCAACCGGAGAGGAGGCAGG
>NW_010252851.1:0-235 GCF_000690775.1 Eurypyga helias
AGAAAGAAAAGGGCAGGGAAGGGAACAGCGTGCTCCGCCGCCGCGCAAAGGGTGTGAAGCCAGCCTGGGCACAGCGACCAAAGGCGGCTCCGCTGCCCTGGCTGCTCCCTGCGTGTCACCCAAACCCCCCGGCCCTCGCCCACCGACAGTGCCAGGCCCCGAGGAGGGAAACGTCCCCCCTGCTCCTTCTTATAGCGTTTGGCATAGCCCCTGTCTCCTTCCTGCGGCGGCCCTC
>NW_010252851.1:295-1983 GCF_000690775.1 Eurypyga helias
CATTCTGGTTTGCTGGGGGCTCCTAAGCTGAGGAGAAGCCCCTCACCCGCAGCGGCCTGCGGCAGAGCCTGGACCCGGGCGGCAGCGGCCTCCCCGCCGCAGCCACTTGTCTCTGCAGGAAGCAGAAGCGCGGAGCTTCCCGGCAGCGACGCAACAAGCACGAGACCCAACGAGCAGCCCGGGGAGGGAGTGACTCAACACCACCCACACACACGGGCTCTTTACTCCAACTCGGCCCCTTCCTGCGTGGGTCACAGGGGTCCCCACGTGCCACCCCAGCCCTGCGGAGCCCCTCGCCCTCGCAGCAGCAGGAGGGAAGCCCACCCGGCTCTGCTCCAACAGCACTGAGCCAGCACCGGGGCTCACTGAAAGCAAAGCACTCGGGCTCCAGAACAACTGAATCCACCAAGCATGTGCCTTTGAAAACCATTTTTATTTAAATAAGACTTTAAATACATTACAGAAAACATTAAAAATGAAACCAAACGTTACTTCACAGGGCATGAGGCAGCAGGTGCCAGGGACACAGAAGCTCTGCGGCTCTATCTACAATAACACTCATTAGTCCAAAATTGATCCCTTGTCAGAAGTTTAAGCCAAGGCAACGGCTCCTTTGCATACTCTAGCCCGCTGGCTTGGGCTTGCAGGGTACCAGCACCTGCCAGGCCCGAACTGCAGCCATCCAGCCTTGAAGTCACTTCAGTTCCTCCTCTTCCCCAGATCCTGCCACCAGGAGCCACCACTGCCTAGAGGGAAGGCGCCATCGCCCCGTGCCATGTCGCGGCTCGGTGCCTCGCTGCGGGTAGGACTGCGGGAGGCACCGGGAGAATGACCGTCCATCGGCACGAAGAGCAGCTGGGCTGAGGAGCGATCCGGACGGCCTCTGGACTGACAGGCCGAGTCCCTTGGCTTAACTTGGAACATCTAGTTACTTTCAGCTTCAGGCTGGACCATGCCAAAGGCCCGATTTACCTCTGTTAAATGAGGGACAGGAAGACGAGATAGCATGGGCTCTTGTCAGTTTATTACATCACTGAATTACACTAGTCCAGACTGAGCAGTGGACCCAAAGTTGTTACATTACACAAACCGGCTGGTTTTAAACTTATGACAAGGGACAGATGGGAATCTCATGGTACGGAAATCTTCTCGCGTAAAGCTTCAGTGACCCACAGGCACCTAAAACCCATGGACTTTCAGCTGGTCGTCTTTAGCCAGTCCGATCTGCAAGAAAGAAAACGCACTGTGCAGCACAGCGAAGCAGAGGGCTCTCTGTGCGCGTGCCGGCTAGGCCGCCGCAGAGCTGTCACACTCCTGCTCCCCCCTAAAGCAGGGAACGAGGATCAGACCGCCGCTGCCAATCCCTGCAGGATGCTAACTGCCTCAAACACCGATTTCAAGAACAGAACGAGCTTCCTCCATCAGCCCACCCTTGCAGCGCGAGGAAAACAGAACCCGTGTGGTTAGCGGGAGACGCTCGGCTGAACGCTCGGCCCGCAGGCGCAAGGACCGCGGACACCCTACCTCTACGAGGAACTGGCATATGTTCTTGCGCTGGTCGCCCTGCAACTGAATCACTTCTCCATATTCGGGGTGTTCGATTACAGTTCCATTGCAGGCAAATTTCTACGACAAAGAGGAAGGCCGCCTCAGTCCGGCGTAAATCACAATCGCCACCCCCCGCCCCG
>NW_010252852.1:0-496 GCF_000690775.1 Eurypyga helias
CGTCCCGGGTTATTAATTATAAAACGTAATTAAAGTAAAACTGCAGAACGTCAACATATTAAATTTAAAAGCTAATATTAAAATAGAGTTAATATTTAATAAGGTAGCCGAGCGTTACAAAGCTGTACGCTGATACTCTGTCTTTAACTGTGTAAAAGCAGGAGAGTTTTCCCAAAGAAAAATGTATTGTTTAGCTATTATCAAAGACTCTGTGATATATTATCCAGTTCACAAAAATAATATAGATATCTTTTTAAATATAGTAATAAAAACATACTAGCGCCTTTTAAATATACTATTACTTACCACCCCTTTTCATATTGTACTATCACAGACACTTTGGAATTGGTTTAAAAGCACATCATTCATTATTCAAAGCTCATCTTTGCATATTATTCCAGCTCAAGTCTGCCAGGCTCCCTGTGAAATCGTTCACAAAATTGATAACAGCAGACACACATGCAATAAAAAGATAGCCTTGGGCAGCCCGAGTTCC
>NW_010252853.1:0-1637 GCF_000690775.1 Eurypyga helias
GGGGCGGGATACCAGCTCTGAGACAGCCCAGACGTGTTCCGGCGGGATGGTGGGGACAGCGGCATGGGGGTTGTAACTTCAGCAGCATGGTGGGGAGTCTGTGCCCCACAGACCCAGCCTGACCAGCACCCCTGACACCTACACGCATCCCGACGGGCTCCTGCATGTACAGACCGACCCGTCAACACGGCCTCCACGCACACGGGTGCACTGCCCTGGCACTGCCGTCCAACACAGCCCCCGTGCACGTGCTGTCCCAGCACACGCATGCTGCTGCCGCTCACACGTGCTGCCCCACGCGCACCCTGGCACCCAACGTGGCCCCTGCGCGCACAGCAGCCACTCATCCCCACTGCACCTACTGCTCTCACTCCCTTCCCCGGTGCCCCCAATGACAGAACCCCTAAGTGTGTGCCCTCTTCACCCCCTGCTCCCCGAAGGGTGGTCGCACGCCTTTGCGTACAGACTGCAGAGCGCCCCAGCCCTCTCTCCTGTGCATGTCCTGTGCCGGCTCCAGTGCTGCGGGGGCCTGGTGACCCTGACTCCAGGGAAAGGGGGCGTTTGGCAGAGCCACAGGGATCAGTGCCGGGCACTGATGGAAGCGCTGGCCTGCAGCAGCAGGAGCTTACGGCTGGGGAAGGAAAGAGGGCACGCAGGGCCGCAGCAGCCCATGGGGAGCCCTGGGTGCCCCAAATGATGAAGACGAGGAAAGAAAGAAGGGCAAGGAACATGAGGGTGGTGACGAAGATGAGGAGGGTGAGGTGGCCTGTCCAGTAGGTTCGAGAGCTGGTGCAGGCAGGGGACAGTTCACACCCGGGTTTCCGCCAGTGGCCAATGGTTCTTATCGTTTGTGTTTGGGGGAGATTAGCTGGAGCTGGCACCGTTTCAGCGGAGGGAAGGAGGGGAAGATGGGGGAGCTGATCTTCTGGGAAGTGGAAGCCAGGGAAGCAGTGGGGGGGCAGTGTGTCTGCTGCCTCTACATGCGGCGGGGGGGCAGAAGAGCCCTTCAGACTGGTGACACCAGAATAAACGGGTGTGCATCCCACAGGGATGTGGGGTGGGATGTGTCTGAGGATGGAGGGAAAGCACAGTGGGTTCGTGAGGGCACATACAGGGCCCCCCAGCCCTCTGTTTCTGTGCCCAGGGCTCCCCCAGGTCCAGTGCCCAGCTGCTGCCTGCACTCAGGCACCGCAGGCACCACCCTCCTGATGCACCATCTCCCGTCCCTCGTAACACCCATCTCCTCCCTCTGGTGCCACGGCGGGACGCTGTCACCCAGGGCTAGTTCAGTGTCTGAGGAGCATCAGGGAGTGTGAGAAGGAAGGAGGTCCTCAATCCACCAAACTCCCACCCCAAGGGAAAAGGCAGCAGAAGGAGAGCGCTCAGCTCACAGCTGATCCTGTATCCTCTTGCCCAGAGGGAAGGAACTTATGAGAGGAAGCAGAATGGAAACGGGTCCCTGCCCCACGAGGCAGGCGCATTCCCTCCTGCCCTCCCTCCCCCTCCCAGCTGCCCTTGCAGAATAGATACGGGGCTCTGGAGCTTGAGGGCCAGGCAGCTGCGCGGGAAGGCCCTTCCAGGGAGCTGCATACAACAACCCCGTCAGCCCCACACGTTACGACGGCCTCTGTTCAAGA
>NW_010252854.1:0-242 GCF_000690775.1 Eurypyga helias
GCAGACCAGCTTCATCACCAAAAGGCTGTGCGTTTCATGTGCTGGACACTTAATAAAAACATCTGGTTTTTTAGAATGCAGATGCTGGCAGAGATGGGAGCTGGGTGTACATCTGCAAAAGAGAACCAGTTTTAGAAAATACTGAAACAACTTGCAGTTGATGTGCATCCAAACACACCACTCACTTGAACAACGGCGATATCGAAAGGCAAACGGGATGAATTTCCCTGTGTCTCTCCGCA
>NW_010252854.1:269-479 GCF_000690775.1 Eurypyga helias
GGATTTTTCTGTCTGTCCATGAGACATCAAGTTATACCAGTACGATACGGTCATGACCTTGGTGGCAGCTCTGCATAAGATGAGACACCAGACCACAAGTACCCCAAATCACCAGACAGATTTAGCACCTGAAGAAGAGAAGGCTCCGGGGAGACCTTATAGCACCTTCCAGTGCTGGGTGGGGCTGACAGGTTTAAATTGAAAGAGGGA
>NW_010252855.1:0-418 GCF_000690775.1 Eurypyga helias
GAGCCAGGGCGGAAGGCGCACGCTCACCCCGCGAAGCTGCCAGCAAGCAGCGAGTGGGCAGACCAGGCCGTGCAAGTGCAGCCTGGAGATGCGCCGTCCCCCGCCGCTCCCGCACGCGGCCGTAAATCGGCCCGCTGGCCACTTTATTCACGGTCGTGAAAAAAAATGTTTACATTCAGACGCTCCTGGGCAGACATGTTCATTCCAAGGACCTGGAGCAGCTCCGATGCACGGCAGAGATAGTCCAGGTGCTGCATCGTCTTCCCTGCTCAGGTTTTCCACTCCATCAAAAAACTATTTATGATGGGTGTCAGACATCAAAAAGCTTCTCTGCAGCTCCACTACAGCAAGTGGGTCAAGAACTTTGCAAAGCAAGCACCTATAAACCAGCCACCACGGGAGTGGTGCAGCAGACCCG
>NW_010252855.1:458-12431 GCF_000690775.1 Eurypyga helias
AACACAGCCAAAGCAGTCGGTGACCAGGAAACTGCAGGAAGACCCCTCCAGCCCAGAACACCCTACCCTCATCCTCCCCCAGCACCAGTTATTCACGCTGCCGACTGCATGTAAAATACATCTCAACAGCTTAGCTCAGGAAGCCTGCAGAGACACAGCGCAAACCATGGATTATCAGGGAGGAAGATTATCCTTCCGGTGCAGGAGAACATGGAATCCCAATTCTAGCCTCAAAAGCAGCTCAGGGTTTTAGAGACAACTACCTCCACAGAGGTACGCCACATATTCATCAGAAATATTCATTAATGTATTTCATTAAAAGCGCTATATGTCGTCTCCATTTCCCTTCACCGCCACCCCCATAGCGGGTTTCATGGCGCAGGATGGGGAAACAGCCAGCCCTCACAGGCAGGTAAGATACACAGAACCCTTTCTGAAGCCTGCCTGGCCACAAATCAGTCCAAGAAAACCAGGTAGGCTGGGACCAAATGGTCTTAAACAAACAAAGCAGATCCCAAATTTGTCAGTTCCAGCTTACAGTCAGCAATGCTTCTGGACCCAGCTGCTCGAGAAGGATGACACCCCCCAAGCAGGTTTGAAACAACTGCGCTTGGTACCACCATATCTGGTTCAAAACTGGGAGATAAGCCAAACGCAAGGAGTTACGCAGCTGTTTTAAAGCCCTGGATGCTGGGACACTTTGCAGTAAGTGGGTAAGTATCCTGTCTGTTTTACATTAAAGAAAAAAAGGGGCTCAGAGACAGTCTGAAGAGTGAGTACAGAACCCAAAACTATTAACTGCCTTAAAAAAAACCCAACCAAACAAAACAAAAACCACAGCTCTGTTTCAAGGTTCAATCTCCATGCACACATTTCAGCAGCACAGAGGCGTTGGTTAAGAACATGAAAAACACCACTCTCTTAGCCAAGACAATGCTCTTGTTGAAAAGACACTAATATTGATGCAATATAACTGGCAAAAAGAAGTCCTTTTACTGGTAAAGCCTGTTTCTTTGAGGGACAGGATCATTCAACAGACGACTCTGATGCTGTGTCACCACTAAAGCAGTTTGTGGGGGAAGCCCAGCTCACAAACCGTTTCTACCACAGGCCAGTGGTTGGCCCAGTACCCCCTTATGCTCATGCCCACTCTGGGTATCTCCGACACCATCCCAGTTCTCAAATGGTCCAGGTCACGGCCATGGCTGAAGCACAGAGCACAGCAAGTTCTGAGCACCCAGGGCAGTCACCAAGGAAACAGGCAGGTCTTGCACACACTCCTCAAGTTCCTTTGGTGCAAAGACCTGAGCTGAGCCATAAAGCTTTTTTTTTTTTTTGGCAAATGAAAGCATCCCTAGTACAAATAAGACTTCAAAGGCAAGTGGCCCCTTCTGTGCTACACCAAGGTGAGCAATCAGTTTCAAAGCCCTCGGGAGAGCTCAAAGGCTACCACTGCTGAGCACAGGAGACAGAGCTAACACTTCAGTACCGGCACTTCAAACGGCTGCCCTGTGCTGGGCCTGCCTGTCCGTAGGGAAGGGCTTCTCAACAGGCAGCACTCTTTTTCACAGTGCCTATCTGTAAGAAAAACAGGAGCAGAGAGTTTTACAAGTCTGTATCCTTGAACCCACTGACACTGCCATAAAGCTGCTTTCTCCTTCTTTCAGAAAATCCTCCATCTCCAAGCCATTTGTTGATGTTGTGGCTCTACTACTATGCAACCTCCAATAACGTATTCCAGAGCAAGGAGTCTCTCTGGATCCATGATGGGGGAAGTCTCAGCGTAACTATGCAAAGTGTTTGGGAGATGCAGAAATTAAAGAACCATCACCGTGAAGAAGGAATGTCATTGTTCAAATTCTACCAGGTAAGAAATCTCCTATTAATTGTTAAATCCCATTAGCCTTCTTGGCCAATTATGAATTTTAATACTGTATTTGGGAGAACAAGCAGAACTGGCTTTATTGCTATTGGCTTGGAAACACTGAATACACCAGCAGTTCATATATTTTCTATAGTACTATTTTCAACCAGAGTTTCCCCCCAGTAACTAACAACAGTCCAGGTCTCCTGGGACACTAGCAAAATTACAAGGCTTACTGGGGTTTCCACAGCTCTAAATCATATGGTGCTTAATCTGCTTGAGTCTGTTGGAAATTCATCATCACCAGAGCTACTGAAATCGTTAGTGACAATGGAACCAAGTCAGCATTTACAACAGCGCAGTTCAGGGACTTTTAAGCAAATAATCCTAAATGAACACACAGTTCTCACACGGGAGAGGCGAAACATCCCTGGTAATCTGCAAGAGGCTGGGCTTTGTGGCTAAGGCTAAGATTTGTCCTCAGAGGATCAGGATTCAACTTCTAGGTCTGTCTCAGACTTCCTGTGGGAGTTTGGAGCCATGTCTGCATAGGAAAAGCATGTCGCATTCCCCTACACCTTTTTTTTTTTTAAGCCTGAAGATCCTCTGGGCTGGGCCCACGTTACCACACGTGTGTGTCCAATGCTCACCAAAGCAAGGTGCCAATGGGATGCTCCTACTGTCTAAGGTCATACAAATACGAGCAGCGACTCACCTTTACACTAATATTTTTGAAGAGAGATCACACAGCACAGATTCCCTGCTGGTTACAACAGCCGCTGGCCTCAGCTGTATTTTCCTTGCACAACATGCAGACATGCTTGGGGCAAGGCTAAGCAGCACTGTGGTGAAAGGAAACTGTGGGAGGTTTTTCTGAACGGCAGTAGACACCCTTCGGTGGGTACAGCCTCAGCAGGGCCTGCAGGGTTTCAGGCACAGGGACCAGCCCGCATCTAGGGCTGGAAACCAGAGCAGAGACCACACTGCAACCCTGCTACGCCAAGGAGCCTTTGGAAACTTCCAGCTCTGCAGAGGCAAGTAGATCAGACACAAACACAAGCCTGAAGTGACTGAAACTGGACTTGGTGCTACTTAATTATTCAGAACTTGGCTGGGATCACTCAGCACTAATATCAGGGCTTCATTCTGCTCAGCGCTGTCTGAGTGCCATGTAAGCGTCGCTCCCTGCCTCAAACATCAAGACAAGAGACCTTTTGAAAAAGCCAAAGGCTAGCTAGTACGAGGTGTTTGCTTTCACTCTCACAGGGAAAATTGTACCAAGGCTAATCAAGCAACTTCTCACTATGAACAGAAAGCGAACTATCTTCTCAGCTTTGCCAGGCCAACAAAATGCTGACCAGCACCTGCCCAGCTAAAAACGGAGGTGATGCTCTGAAGCTGCTTTCCACTGGACACAGAGGAGACTGAAAATATAGACAAGTCATTTTACAGGCACTTGCAGACCCTTGATGACTGTGGTGGGTTGACACTGGCTGGAGACCAGGTGCCCACCAGAACTGCATTATCACTCCCCTCCTCAGCTGGGTAGGGGAGAGAAAATACAAGGAAAGGCTCAGGGGTTGGGATAAGGACAGGGAGAGATCATTTACCAATTACCATCACGGACAAAACAGACTCAACTTGGGGAAAATCAATTTAATTTAATGCCAATCAAATCAGAGTATAAGAGAACTAAACCCAAATCTTAAAACACCTTCCCCCCACCCATCCCCTCTTTCACAGGCTCAGCTTTGCTCCCTATTTCTCTGCCTCCTCCCCACAGCAGCACAGGGGGACAGGGAATGGGGGTTGTGGTCAGTCTATCATCACACTGTCTCTGCTGCTCCTTCCTCCTCAGGCGGAGGGAACCTCACACTCTGCCCCTGGTCCAGCGTGGGGTCCCTCTCACGGGAGACAGTCCTCCACCAACTTCTCCAACGTGAGTCCTTGCCACAGGCTGCAGTTCTTCTCTGACTGCTCCAGCGTGGGTCCCTCCCACGGGGTGCCATCCTTCAGGAGCAGCCTGCTCCAGCCGGGGTCCCCCCGGGGTCACAAGCCCTGCCAGCAAACCTGCTCCAGCCTGAGATCCTCTCACCACAGGGCCACAGGTCCTGACAGAAGCTTGCTCTGGCATGGGCTTCCCACAGGTCACAGTTGCCTGCTCCGGCGTGGCTTCCTCCCAAGGCTGCAGCGGGGTCTCTGCTCGCATGACCCTCCATGTCTGAAGGGTCACAGCCTGCCCTCTCACCACAGGCTGCAGGGGAATGAATCTCTGCTCCAGCACGTGGAGCACTTCCTCCCCATCCTTCTCCACTAACCTTGGTGTCTGCAGAGTTGTTTCTCTCACATATTCTCACTCCTCTCTCTGGCTACAATTTCTCCAGCCCAAGTTTTGGGTTTGTTTTGGGTTTTTTTTCCCCCCTTCTTAAATATATTAAAATAAGGCTCTACCACCATCACTGATGGGCTCAACCTTGGCCAGTGACAGGTCCACCTTGGAGCCATCTGGCATTGGCTCTGTTGGACGTAGAGAAGGCTTCTAGCAGCTTCTCACAGAACCTGTGTAGCCCTCCTGCTAGCAAAGCCTTGCTACACAAAACCAATACAACGATACAAAATCAGATAATGGTCCAACCTGGCCTGACCCCCAGCCATCACCCTGCCTGTTCTGCCCTCCCAAAACAAGAGAGGCGATACACCACAGGTAGTGCCAAGCGTACAGCTAGCGAAACAGACCACACGCTTTGGAGGAGATCCTTTCCACTGTGTCTGTGGAGGCCTTTCATAGAATCGTAGAATGGTTTGGGTTGGAAGGGACCTTAAAGACCATCTAGTTCCAACCCCCCTGCCATGGGCAGGGACACCTTCCACTAGACCAGGTTGCTCAAAGCCTCATCCAGCCTGGCCTTGAACACTGCCAGGGATGGGGCATCCACAGCTTCTCTGGGCAACCTGTTCCAGTGCCTCACCACCCTCTCTGTGAAGAACTTCTTCCTGATATCTAATCTAACCCTCCCCACTTTCAATTTAAACCCGTTACCCCTTGTCCTGTCACTACAGGCCCTTGTAAAAAGGCCCCCCCAGCTTCCTTTTAGGTCCCTTCAGGGACTGGAAGGTGCTATAAGGTCTCCTCAGAGCCGTCTCTTCTCCAGGCTGAACAAGCCCAACTCTCTCAGCCTGTCCCCATAGCAGAGGTGTTCCAGCCCTCTGAGCATCTTCGTGGCCTCCTCTGGACTCGCTCCAACCGCTTTCTCCACCAGCACTCCCTGCACCACAGTGAACAGCAGCTCTGACCAGCAAATGTACCACCTGCAACAAATGTACCACCTGCAACACCTCTGACCAGCCCTGACCTATGCTGTCACACCATCCCAGCCGGGTCCTTGGCAAAAGACTACGTGCTTCACAGCCCACTGCAGAACAGCAGCAAAAGGGGGTTGTCAGTCTGTATGCGTATGGCTTATCCAGCACAGCAGGGACAGAGTTAAACCTGCTTACAAGTCTCTCCAGCCAGGTTAGCTAAGTCCCACGTGCCTTCTCAGAATATCCAGCTCATCTGAAGGAGGTAAAGAACAGCATGCAAGGCAAGACCTCAGCAGCTCAAAAAGACATCCAGGTAAGCAGCGTACGACCACCCTGGGGAAGCAATAACCATTTAAACTTACTAGTTTATGTTATTGATGCTGACTGCAACCCCAGCTGTTAGCATATCATCGCTCCCCCCTACCACGGAGGGGTCTTCCTTCTGTCTTTCCCAGTAAATACAGCACATTATTTAGGGGTGGATAGGAGGGTGGGTCTTTCCAGCAATTTTGTCTCAAGATTGGCAAGATGGATCACAGTGGCTCATAGATACAGTTGCAGGCTACAAAACCAAGCCTGCTGAATTGCTGTGTGCTTTTATATACACCGTACTTCAGGAATCAAAAGCAACTGGTGTTGCAGTCCACCAGCAGAAAAACTTTCACTTTGATATGCCCTGGCACTGTAAGTCACGTTTAACATCCTCGTTCAGCTCCAATTCAGGCCAGGAGAGCTAGCCAGATCACCCTGTGATTTGAGCAAAGAACAGAGCGAGGACAACCTGTGTGTGAAACTGTTAATAAACACAGGCTCATCTTGAACACCTCAGGTGTCACCACGAGGATGGAGCAGAGGGGACCAGAGCAGCCCAGCAGGGAAAGATTCAGCCCCTGAGCTATGACACCCTCAGTTGTTCCACTGACTCTATCCACAGACTCAAACATGCCACAGAAATGCAGGTCTAGCTATGGAGAAACCAGCTGTTGTCCTCTGCTGTAAGAGACACTGTTATAAGCCTGACCAGAGACCGACATGAAATCCCTTCTATCTCTGGACAGCAGCCCCTAAGCTGTTGAAGCAATTGAGTGTGTTTAGGCCGAGTGGTGCAGAGCTGTGAGAGATCCCTAGCTATTGACCTGGGCCAAGCAACATTCATGGAAGCAGAACAGGCACAGCAGCAGAAAGCCAGGCCAGGGTTAGATGCATCCTCTCAGCTGTGCTGATCCCAGAGCTGGTGGGCTGAGCATGGCCCAGACTCCAGTGGAGTGGAGAAGGGGAACAAGGCAGGACTGCACGGAACAGCTCCTCAAAAGCACCACCGTTATGTAAAAGACCCTTCCAAACCCTGCTGAAACGAGGGCTTGTGGCAGCAGACAGGCTGCTCTCTCCCTCACCCACACAGCCGGGCTGCTCAGCATCCAGCTCCCTGGGAAATGCTGCCCACAAGGAACCCAGCAGGCTCTGCTGCTGCAAGACCAAACTGTTCACAAAGACTTACAAAAATCCCACTCCGCAACAAGCCTCAGCTGCACCTTAATGATTTAATAAGAGGTGATGATTTTTGAAGCATTTATATCAGTGAATCAAACCTGGGTGTTTTTTGGTTCTGTTCCAGTTCAGGTTCAGCGATTCACAGCTGATCCAGTTAAGACCAGCAGTGTTCTGAACTGATTCATGTTGGAAGCTATAACATTTTCAAACAAAAAGGACTCTGTACTGAAGGCAGGAAGCTACAGCCAGGCCAGAAACATCACTCCACTCTCCTGTGCCCAGGACAGCCTGCAGTCCTAGCCAATCCCTGCAGCTTCTCAAGGATTGAGGAGCTGGAGAAGTAAGTGTGTTGGGAACAAGAGGGACATGACAAGGCACAAGGGGTCTCAAGCTTCCATCGATCTGCTTCCCTCTTTGTGCCTGTGCACATCCTGCTCACTGGCAGGACACAGAGGTACGTGTACATGTTTCTGCTGCCCTAACCAGGGAGTTACCACCAGGCTGATGGTAAGAACAGACCACCCCCTCACCAAAGGAGGACAGGAACCCTGTCCCACTAGGAGCAACTGAGTCAGGGCTCATTTTCAGAACAAAAGCTCTCAAAAAGATTTCTCAGAGCCACCCAGTCCAACAACCATGGAGTGGGAACAGGCGCGCCAGCTGCACACGCTCGCATAACACTTGGTGGGGGGAGATCACGATGCAACAGCCCCTGCGCTGAACGACTTCCCGCTGGGGAACGGCAGGTTTCAGTCAAAGCGCTCTTTTAAACTGGCAACTTGAAATATTTCTGGCTTAGGAAAAAAAAAAACCAAAACAGGAGAGATCAAAGAAACAAGCAGCAAATTCCAAATGCGTTCCTTTGACTCACTGCCTTACAGTTTTAGGGAAAAGCTCGTAGCAGGTTTTGTAGCAATTTGTTTCTACATTGACATCCATAATCTGGTTTGACTGAGGACATTCCCACACACACTCTAAAACGGGCACAGCTACATCAGTTAAAAAGATGCTTATATTCACAAGAGTAGAGCTTAACAACGCGAGCATCCCCCTGCAGGAACTGTACCTGCTGAGGTACGTTACTTCTGCCAGCAGAGAAAGGCTTGTGTAGCCGAGCTGCAGTGTGCTACAGCATCCCGGGCATTTCAGCAAGGGGACGTGGCTCCACCCTTAGCTTCCCCTCTGTCCTGCCAGCGCTGCTCATTCCGGGTGATGGATGCTGCTTCAAAGGCAACTCAGTGCCCACTTTTTAACTCTGTGCCTCCACTGGAATCGCAAGCATGGCGACCAGATGCACGGCTGGGTTTCTGGTAGGGCTAGTAATCCTCCAGGAATTGAACGCAGGCCAACCAACTTATCTGAGGGAATTTTAGCTTTCAGCCGCCACACTGACATGTTACAAATCCCAACAACCAACAGGCCTGGACTTAAGTCACTGTACCAGGTCTACACAAAAAATGGAGATCTGGAGAGGGTGGGAGAAGAGGATCCAAGCCACAAACAGGGAAGACACAGGGGGGGAAAAAAAAGAGTCTGAACACAGAGCTGGTCACGCAGCAACGAAAATCAAGGCTCCCACAAAAGAGAAGTTATTTTCAAAAAGCAGCAACAAAACCAAACTCTATATACAATTTGTCAACAAGCCTAAAGTAAAGAACTCATGTTCCTTTCCCTTATTTTATCTGGGTTTTATAATATCCACGATTATGTATTAGTTCCTCAGTTTTACTCCTGCAGAGATCTCCCGGGGCTGCACAGTAAAACCATGCATTAATTATAGGCAAGAAATATGTCCTAATAAAAGTCACAAAACAAGTTCTCTCTTGTACAGTTCCCAAGTAACACACTGTGTGTCCCGCACAGCCCTCACGCGACGTATCTGCACTTACCCATGCTACCCCCTTCCAGCGCGATGCAGAAACCGGTCCCCGCGGAGCCAATCTCCCACCGCCTGCCCGCATCCCGCCCAGCCGCACACGGCTGCTCCACTCCAAGGAGCCAGTTTTCACAGGGCTTCTCTTCAGCACGACAAACTGCCCAAAGGGCCTGTCCCTAACCATGCAGACAGCCTGGCAGGCCTCATACCGCCAAAGGGCTGTTTAGGAAAGAGCAGGGACACCAGGGACGCTCTCCGGTGGAGAGGAAAATCACAGCTCAGGGAAGCCAAGGCAGTGCCACTGAGGGTGCTTGCTCATCTTAAATTGAGCACCTGGTTGCAATAAAAGCTTGAGCAGCTCAGAGGAACCACGGAGCTGTTGAGGGCTTGCTCCTTCCATCTGTACATACAAAGCACAGTATCACCTTCCATGCACTGATCTAGGGCAACAGTCCTGCTCCATCCCATGTAACTGAGGAGCATTCACCAGAGATGACCAGACAAAGCTACCAGTTTCATAGGCCCTTCCATACTTCCACGTGACTGGAGGCATCTCTTGGAGCTGTCATTTCTCACAATATCCAAGAGACAAAGATGCCTGAAAAACTCCTCCCTGCAGGCCAGCAAAGATCCTTCAGGAGCAATGTGTATGCTGCTCAGTCTCAGTCCCGAGGGACTTAACTCACACCAAGTAGCAGACTGAGAGGATCTGTTTCCTGCTCTTCTAGAAAAGCAGAGCTGCTTCTCACCTTGGAAGGCAGAGGAGCCCACACACAGCAGAAGGAACGTCCCCAGATACCCAACATAGCCTGGTAAGAGGTCCACTCCTTTTTGCCTTGCCCACTGCAGCTGTCCCACTGAAGGCAGGCTGGAAGCCGTTTAAGGGAAATTTAGAGCAGATCCCTTTAGGAAACCAACACCAGCTCCTCATCATGACAAATTGCTTCTACCAGCAAACTCCCCAGCAGTTCCTTTGTATCTCACTGATTAACTGCTCTTACTAACAAGTTACACAAAGTGCAGCCCTCAAACCCTAATTCGATGGTGCGAATCCATGATATCCCAAGGGGATCAGACAGCCCTGTCTGCACATTGGAAGACAGCACAAGGGGCAAAATGAAGCTCTAGCAGGAGGCATGTGCAGGGGGAAAAAAAAAAAGGGAAACAGGTACCAGAGAAGAGCCGGGGTATGCACCGGACCCCCCAGCTCCAAAAGGTGCGTGCAGACCTCAGCTCCTATTCACAGAGCCAGAATCCAATGCCCACTGCAGGTGGCGGTACAGGTGGCTTTTGGCTCTTTGGACAGAGGTCTCTGCAGAATACAGATCAAACTGCTCTTCAGCAACGGCTACAAAGCACATTTCGCTGGCAGTCGCCACGCTGCATTAAATACAGCGCACGCAATGCACCGTGGTCACGCACAAACCCCAAGGGCTCTCCCCAAGACAGCTTCGAGGAAGCAGAGCAGGTTTTTCTCTTGATGGCAAAAAGAGTATTGTGTTCCTTGGTATTGAACAGCCATCTCGGGGGATCTCCGACCCGAACCCGAGTTCCGAGAACAGGATTGCATGCTGGGGACAGGCCATTTAGGTAAGGTGTCACTTATTTCCCCAGAAGTATACACACTCCCTTCACTCCAAGGGATAAATTTTGAAGCACTACTTTTTGAGACAAATGAATGCGCTTCGCAGTCACGGATAACTAGCATTTCTTATTTATTAGTGAGTGTTCACAAGGGAGGAGGGATTAAGCTTCCTATTTATGGAGAGAGCAAACTATGCAACGGCTGAGTGATTTGCCCAGGGTTACAAGTGAATCAGTGGCAGGGACAGAACAAGGTGCCCTGACTCAGAAGCGCCCGCTGTGAGCACAAGGCAATGCCACCCAGCTCCTGTTCTCCCTACAGCCGGAGTTAGGTCATCCCCCTCTCCTCATGGCATCAGCCAATTCCCATTGAGTGTCTGTCAGGAATTCTCCAGAACACCAAGAAGATTGATGGATTTTTCAGGTAGAAGTAATTATACCCCAGACAAGACATCCCCAAGGGAAGGGGGTCCGACGCACACAGAGGAGGAACACGGAGGAAGCGCATCCATGAACACAGACCCCATCTGAACAGCCACCTCCAAGACACGTCTCGCATCCTCCATCTTTCAGACCATCCTACCCTTCCCCACACGCTCACGGAACAGCTCTTCGCGGGGCAGAGAGCAATCTCTTGCGCAGAAGAACAGGTCTTCGTGTATCGTTAGCTGCCGATAACGCAGGTCAGCAGTTGGAAAGGTGGAGGCAGAGGCAGCGTTACATTTCTCCTGTCAGTCATCTGTAACAACTCCACACACCACACCACAGTGTGGGAAATCCCCAAAACTTTCTGATACAGACTGGGTACATACCACACAAGCAAAAAGAGCGTGTTTCAGAAAAGGGATTCGGGCTCTAGCAACAACCTGAAGCACAGGAAAAATACCAACTAAAAGACAGACAACAGTCACGTATCAGTTGCTCTGCATCACTCTACAGTTACACCACGTCTCCCAAAGCAGTATTGTTAGTACAGATGGGACCTTAGGCAACAAAGTTAAAGCATGCTGGCCACACCACAGCACTCACCTTGCTGCCTATATCTTCACGCTTGTTCCCAGGCTTGCTTCTCCTCAGCTTAATGGACGGGGAGCGAAGTAGGTTTTTGATCCGACTTGTTATTGTAGACCCTTCGACCGACATCATCTTCGGGCACCAAGAGGGTATTCACCCCCCACGCAAACTGTGCCTGGGGAACGAGCCCCGGTGCGAGGCAGAAATACCGACGTGCTCAGCTTTGCTTACGCTCGTTCACATATCTCCCCACGATTCTTGCTCAGGAACTCCACTCGTGTTACACTGCAAGACTGCTCACAGAGGCTGGCGGACTTTCCTTTTGCAGATTCCAGAGGATCAAATCAGCAGTAATCTAAACTGAAAGATGCACCCGTGGGTCACTACAACATTTGCAATAAATTCTAGCCTCGTTCTTTGCAAGAAATACCAAATGCAAGAGTTTATGACAAAGATGGGTGCAGTATTACTTATTCTCAGAGGCTTCCACACACATTATTATCCTTTTAGTGCCAATTAGCACACCTAAACCAATTCCCAGATCCAAAGTTCAGATGTTTTACACCTCAGTATCATTTTATGCCACAGATAAAACTTCCCACCGCTGGAGTCCATCAGCAGGGTCCATCCAGCCCCTTGCCTTTGGTCCACAGACATCCGTTCCGCCTTAGGGCTTCACAGTCAGGAAAGCACAACGCTGTGAGTTTATAACCCCCGCAAATTTAGCTCTGCTTGACGTACACGCATGCATGAAGTGGGTGATAATAAAGGTACGTAGTATTTCACATCCCCGCGCCCCCCCCATTTATAAAGAGGAACTGTAGCTGCCGCCAGCGATTAC
>NW_010252856.1:0-492 GCF_000690775.1 Eurypyga helias
CCCCCCGAGGGGTCCCAGGGGTGCGGGCGACTCACCGAGGTGGGGAAGTATCTGTAGGACTCCTGGGGGGAGGGACACGTCAGGGACACGGGACGGGCACGTGGACACGCCAGGGACACGCCAGGAATAAGAACCAGGTGACAACGGGAACATGTTAGCATCATGTGACATGTCAGGGCCCCAACACGGGAACGTCATGGATGTGACATGTCAGGGTCACGGGATAAAGCGATACAAGGACACGGCAGGGGATGGACACGGCAGAGACACGTCACGGATAAGAACCGGGTGATGCAGGAACACGTTAGCGTCATGTGATGTGTCAGGGCCCCAACACGGCAGTATCATGGATGTGACATGTCAGGGTCATGGGACAAAGCAATACAGGGACACAGCAGAGACACGTCAGAGATAAGAACTGGGTAATGCAAGAACACGTTAACATCACATGACATGTCAGGACCCCGACACGGGAACATCACGGATGTGACA
>NW_010252857.1:0-9837 GCF_000690775.1 Eurypyga helias
TATAGCACCTTCCAGTACCTGGGTGTGCTGCAAGAACGTTGAGGGGGGGACTTTTTAGCAGTGTCTGTAGTGACATTTTTACAAGAGCCTGTAGTGATAGGACAAGGGGTAATGGGTATAAATTGAAAGTGGGGAGGTTTAGATTAGATGTCAGGAAGAAATTCTTCACAGAGAGGGTGGGGAGGCACTGGGACAGGTTGCCCAGAGAAGCTGTGGATGCCCCATCCCTGGAAGTGTCCAAGGCCAGGCTGGATGAGGCTTTGGGCAACCTGGTCTAGTGGAAAGTGGAAGGTGTCCCTGCCCATGGCAGGGGGGTTGGAACTGGATGATCTTTAAGGTCCCTTCCAACCCAAACCATTCTGTGATTGATTCTATGATTCTATGACATGACAAGGGGCAATGCCTTTAAGCTGAAACAAGGTAGATTTAGGTTAGATACAAGGGAGAAATTCTTCCTGGAGAGGGTGAGGAGGTACTGGGACGGGTTTCCCAGAGAAGCTGTGTTTGCCCCATCCCTGGAAGTGTCCAAGGCCAGGCTGGATGAGGCTTGGAGCAACCTGGTCTAGTGAAAGAGGGGTGGGACTGGGTGGGCTTTAAGGTCCCTTCCAACCCAAACCATGCTGTGATTTTATGACTGCTTAAACTAGGGATATTTAGCATGTGGGTAGATTGTTTTGAATCTCTTCTTAATATCTTGAGTTTTCTATTTATTTTTCAAAAGCTCCTGGCACGCTTCAAGACGCTGTTTTCTCCTCCGTCTTTAAATTTGCACCTATTCCTTAGGCAGATCTTTGAACAAGATGTGCAGCCCGTGCTTAGTCTGGCAGATTTCCTGTTTGCTTCCTTCATCTCCCCACCATCTCTTTCTGCTGGGCTGTCTGTGCTTCAAGCCTGAGAAGGAGAAGAAGATTACATCAGCCAAGTGTGGTGTAGCCCACACTGATATTGCACCAAAGCCACATAGGCTTTCTGTCTTAATTCAGAGAGAAGCACCATAGACGCGAAGAGAAACAGAGAAAGATGAAAAGGTGTTATCTCCTCAGAAGAATAATTGCAAAAATTCAATCTATCAGTATCTTGGAACAAGTACTGAGAAATTTTCTTCCAAAATTGTGCTCTGTCAAAGCACTTAAGTGCTTATACTTATATAAAAATTAAATAACGTCAAAGTTCATGTGTGTAGCTGTATACCTGTACCATGGCCAGTGCACCAGGCATGACTGTTGCATTGTTTTCAAGAGCACTGGTCATTAATTTGACTCAGATTGGGATTTTTGGGCACCAGATTTCTAAGTGGCATTGTGAATCTTGCAGACAAGTATAAATGTTCTTCGTCTGCCCCAACTCCTTCCAGGTTGGTATGTTTGGTGCAAGGCAGGTTGCAGGACCTTGCTGGGGTAAATACTTGTTATGGCCCCTATCACAGAGACTTGGTACAGTGCTGAATCTGAGCCCTTTTATTTACTGCTTTATTAGCTAGTTGGTATATTTTGCTAATAAGGCCCAATCCTGCAGATGCTCCCCAGACAATCATAGAATCATAGAATCACAGAACGGTTTGGGTTGGCAGGGACCTTAAAGCCCATCTAGTTCCAACCCCCCTGCCATGGGCAGGGACACCTTCCACTAGACCAGATTGCTCCAAGCCTCATCCAGCCTGGCCTTGGACACTTCCAGGGATGGGGCATCCACAGCTTCTCTGGGCAACCTGTTCCAGTGCCAAATGGAACTGTAAATGCTACTGTATTTAGCTGAAGCAATAGGAAACACGTAATTTGCCGGCATGTCATTAGGTTACCAAACAAGACTTAGGGTAAGCTTCTCAAACACACACAAATCCCGTTTTCAGAAAGACCTTGGAGCTTCCGATTGGTGGAGGGTTAATGTGAATTTGAGTCTCAAATGTGTGCAGGCTCCTTTGGAAATGATACTTTTCTCCTAAACCAGTCACGTGCTTTTGAAAATACTGACTCGTGCTGGATTGCTGTTTCAGAAACCAGTGTTTCTAACCGAGGACTTGAGGAAAAGAGGATTTTCCGGTTTTATGCTGATACAATTCTTTGATTTCTTTCTTTGCCATAGCAGCTGTCCCATATCTTCAGTGAGGGCTGCTTTTCATCCAGTAAAGCATCTAGACCAGTAAAAAGTAAATAGCTTCACTCCATCGCTCTTAAAGCAGCTCCATCTGCCCTTGCTGATGTTGCCGGAGTGGAGATACCCACTGGCATGATCCTGCAGCCTAACAACGGCTCTGATGGGGCATTTGTGAAGGGAAGGGGTTTTTTCATTTAATGTATTGCTTGGGCCTCGCAGCTCAAATGCCACCGAGTTGCCTGGAGCAGTGCCAGGTGCTGTTGGCTGGCCGTGGTGCTATCTTCTTAATCGTTAACTGAAAAAAAACCCAAACACACGCTCCCCTCCTGATGTTGTTGAACTTTTGCGGTGGGGGAGTTATTGCAGTTCACTTCTGCATCTGTTCATCGGACTTCCTGTGGTTTTTCATCGAATCATATGATTGACAGCACAGACAGTCTGCAAAGTTCTTGCCCTGTCTAGTTTATACACTCGTCCCAACCACTAAATCTGACTTCTGCTTTGTCTGGCAGAAGAAAACAAGATAGGGTGCTGTGGTAGGTTGATTCACCAGAGCTGATAAGTGGTGTCTGCATTTAAACGGTGCAGTTCAAATCCTGGTGTGATCTCCGGCTCTCAGGTTTTCAAGTACTGTCTCAAGGTCGGTTTGCTTTAAACTAGCTGGGGTTGTCTCTGCTCTGGTAATGATTGGAGAGAAATGCAAATAGTGGCTCCAGTGGACCCATTGATGTCAGGGCGATGAGTTCAAAAACATCCGTAGCAAAGCGCATGGGTAACGACGAACTTGCACATCTTCTGACACAGTCCGGCTGGATGAACAGGGCTGTGAAGGCAAAAAAGGGATGATATATCCCATGCCAAGATTTCGTCCTACCATTTAAGATGCCTTACAGTAGTCCCCCTTTTCAGAAAGTGCTGAAAATCAGGTTCACGTGGGTGTCACCAGCTGGGGAACAAATGCCTTTCCAGGATTAAGTTGGACACAACAGCAGCAAAGCAGAAGAAAATGGTTTTCTGCACGGCTGCTGTGACGTGCCACTTGGGGAATTCTGTTACCCGCGATAAAACCCTCACCAGTGCCGGCTGCGGTGTTTTCTGGGAGTGCCCTGGGACTCCTCTGACCTGGTTGTTTTACAGCTCTCCTGAAACATTCATTTGATGTCCTCTCCTGTCTGTTGGCAGCACACGGCGAAGGCTCCTGATCACTCATTTGGAAGCGGAGCGTGCAGGAGATAAACGGCACTGCACTGAATTTAAACATCCCTTGAATTACCATCTGTCAAAACTCTTAAAGCTCGATGGTGTTGGTCAAACTTTTTACATGGTGTTTAACCCTTGCTGTTTTACACTGTTTTAAAGTCACTCTGATAAGGCAGAAACGTTTTGAGGTTACTTAAATTCAATGGTTTTGAACGTTAACAGATGTTATATTCAGTGAACAGCCTAGTAGTGAAACAGTATGCATAGTTTTTTATCTTAGCAGTGGTAAATCTTGCAAAACAGATGCTGTTGCTTAATTTCTCTGCACGCTGCACCTCTAGGATTTCTCGTTTTTAATGGATGAGAAAACATGGCCACCACACAGCCATGGCACATTGCAGTAACCTGAAGAAGTTGGGTTTGTACAACTGACCTGGCAGCCAAATTCTCCTTGTTTCATTAGCAATGCATTGAGCTGTCTTGTGTCCACTGTTCAGGGGGATCATTAGAAGATAATTTCTGCCATTACTTACCTTCTTTTATATCATAAAGATACAAACACACAGTTTAAAGTGTAGTGGCAACACGTGTTATATCCCTCCTTAAAAATTTCACTATCTTTGTCTGCGTTCCCGAGATAAACCTGCAGACTCTTCCAGGCACGTGTGGAGAGTGAGTGAGTCCAGGCTGATAGCAGTGAGTTACAGCCTTTAATCTGAAATTGATGATTAAATGGCAACGGTGCGATCACAACAGATGGCATCATTGATCAGCCTGAAGAAAGGCTTAATAATAAAATCAATGCATGACTGTTACTGCCTTAAGATATGAACGCTATCTGATTTATTTTATGCTGTCTGTCCAGCTGAGAGATGATGGGATAGTAAGAGCTGAGCATCTCAGATCTAGCTACTGGAATTTCTAATACAACTTTCCCAGCTTAAGATGTTTGTTAAGCTGCATGAGAGTCCAGAGTAGTCCCAGACTAGTGGGACCATTCTGGACTCTCAGAGTGTCTGCAAAACCAGTAGCTATAATCTGTGACCCTGCAGGTGAAAACAAGTTACCTGTGTTTAATTCAACTCAAATTAGCATCCTTAATCACTCTTTTTCCCCTTGCTTCCCAGTAGGACTGCTGCACGCTACAGTACGGGCGTGCAGCCACCTTGGGGGCGAAGAATGACAGCTGTGTAAGGGCTTTTCTCTGCTAGGAAATGTCGCAGTGGTTTGATCTTGAGGTTTAACCATTCATTCTGCTGATGCAATGCTGAACTGAACGTGTTCCTGTCTACACTGACCACAAGTCAGGAAGCATTTGGGAGGGAAGTGGGGAAGATTACACTGAGGATAAGCAGAGTAGAATATCAGTTTAAACAAAATAATAATTAAAATCTACACAAGGGCTTGATTGGAGTGAGGCCTTGCCTGCTGAAAGAGTCGTCGTGTCCTGAGAGGAGGGACGGGGTGGTAGAGGAGGGGAAGGCAGGCACAGCTTCGTGACTTGGAGCCAAGGCGGGAAGGGGTATGAAAAGTGGGATCTTACAAGCCTGATGAGAAAAAAGAAAACTTGGCTAACTATGAAATAGAAAGACTAAAAAGAGACCACAAAGGCACAGTGGAAGGTTCAAGTTGGGGATGGGAGTGGGCTAGGAGACAGGGAATTGGAGATGAGGGTGAGTATGGGTGCAAGACATCTAAGAGTGAGGAAACAAAATGATGTGGAAGATTAAACAGGCTGGTCTAAACAGACCTGGGCAGAGAGGTTGCAGAGGGGTGGTAGAAAATAGTTTAGGGGCACAAAAGGGCCATGGAAGAGCTTCTCTGCCACAATCTGCATGTCTGACGCAGGAAATGAAACTTGCTGATGTACCTTTGAGGTTCTGGGCTTTGAACTCAGCAGGAGTTAGATGCAGAAGTGCATATAACAACCTTATCTTTTAGCTGCCTTCGTTCCTTAAACAGACATAACAGTGCTGGAAACAGTTCCCTCCCTAATTGCTCTGGGGATGAGCTCCCCACATTTTCCAAAGTCGTGAAGGTACATTAGTGACAGCCACACGAATGGCCGAAATGGTTCCTCACAGGCTAAATATGGGCTTCTAGCGAAGTAGAGCTGTGGCAGTGGACCCAACCCCAACATAAGCTGAATCAGAGCAGCTCCAGAACGTTGGAGCATACTGGAAAGTGACACGGATGTCGTCAGGACTCATAGAGGTACAGAATGGTTTGGGTGGGAAGGGACCTTGGAAGGTCACCCGCAATGAGCAGGGACGTCTTCCACCAGACCAGGTTGCTCAGAGCCCAGCACTGGAGAAAGCGTGTGGCTGAACGAAGCTGTCCTCGTAAAGCCCAATGCAGGTGGTGCCTTTGGGGGTTGGGGTAATTGTGTGCTCAGTATTTGCATCAAACTGCTCCAGTAACAGCAGTGACACAAGGAAGGAGTGGGACAGTTTCCGTGTTTTCTAACTCCTGAGGATCCAAATAACCTGGCTACGTAAAAGTTAAATAGCCCTGGAAGCCAAATGTCCAAGAAGTGCCCCTTCAGAGGAGACTGTTCCAGCCAGAAGGATCTTGTACCCTCACACAGGGAAACAGGACACTGTGAGCTGAAGAAAGATGATAGGGCACCCCTTCATTATTAATGGGCAGAGAGGCTTCTTAGCCATTGCTGTGCTTGTTCTGATCATGTCACACCGTAGAGTTTATTCTTAGCCTTAGCCACAGCCTTATAAATAATAAAATGGGTCATGTTTTATCTTACCCCAGTGATCATTGCCATGCAGCTTTTATCAGAGACTGTGCCAAGCTCTTGGTACGGGCAACATTTAGAAGTAGATGAAGTTACTGAAGAGCATGGTGCAGAATTAGGCTTAGCTCTTCCCCAAAAGACAAGCTCTCTGAGAGAAAACGCAGTGGGTTTGCAGTTTGTGTGCTGCTTTGGGAGGGAAGAAATGAGACAAAATTGAAATACTGAGGATGCGGCGTGTCTATCCGGTTAAAATGGGCTGGGCTGGCGATTCTGATGTGTGTTAATTCAGGAAGTGCTTTGCTTAAAGCTGCCACAGAAAAACAGGGCTGTCGTGTAAACAACGTTGTCTGGGGTGTAGTTTCCAGGAGGGGAAGGTGTCTGCGTGGATGGGCAATAAGGTCCATATGCACAGGTCCCGTGGTTCCAGCTTTAGAGGCTGAAGGGGGAGAGGCGTGTGACATGTGGTTGAGGAGCTTGCAGACTTAATTGCCACGGAGATGCCATTAGAGTCATTCTGTGTGCTGGTGTCGTGGTTTAACTCCGGCTAGCAAAATACCACGAAGCCGCTCTCACAAAGAGAGCCTCGGTAAAGAGAGTTAAGTCTTTCCTGACTGAATCCAGCACAGCTGGTCAGCAACAGCAAAGCCAAGGCGAAGAGAACTAGAGAGGAACCTGTACCTCTGTAGGTTCTTCTTCTGTACCAAGAACTGCAGAGGAACCTGTAGCAAAACTGGAAGTGGCTTCCAGGAACCCACCCATGGAGTCAGGAATCATAGAATCACAGAATGGTTTGGGTTGGAAGGGACCTCAAAGCCCACCCAGTCCAACCCCCCTGCCATGGGCAGGGACACCTTCCACTAGACCAGGGTGCTCCAAGCCTCATCCAGCCTGGCCTTGGACACTTCCAGGGATGGGGCATCCACAGCTTCTCTGGGAAACCTGTTCCAGTGCCTTCCCACCCTCTGCGGGAAGAATCTTCCTGATGTCCAATCTCAATCTACCCGCTTTCAGTTAAACCTGTGCTTCCTGGAGAAAGGGCACTTTTCTCCTGAAAATTGATACACACATAAATTCTTTGAGAATTAGGGAGAAAAGGTCAGTTTGCCATGATACTGGGCTCCCGAAAACATGTCATAGCCGGTTTATTCTTACAGCCTTTCCAAAGGATTCTCCTGCTAAGGAGCTTAGTATAATTAATTGCAAAGTGCTTTTTAGGGAAAACTGCAATAAACAGGTCTGTATGTGCTGAAGCAAGAAGGCTTTTTTGGGGGCTACTAAAAATGAGTTTTCCTTAGGACCTTTGTGTTATGTAAAGGATTTGCAGGTTTAGTCTTTGTTAACAGTCAGATGGAGTGTGACCAGCGCTAAAAGGGTTGAATACAATACGCCAACGTAGCATTCAGTTCCAAGAAGAAACTACACATGAGCTCTTTATCCCATAAAGGTTTTCCTTCGGGTCTAATGGTTTGGTTCCTTCCATTATATTTTTCACCAGACCTCATTCTTCAGTTTTTACAGGGGCTTTGTGTTTGCAAAGAGACACGCAAACCTTCCCTCAGCGGGCTTTGTTTTCTTGTTGCAGAAGTTCCCCGAGCTGAAGTTCAAGTACGTGGAGGAGGAGCAGCCCGAGGAGTTCTTCATCCCCTACGTTTGGTCCTTGGTCTACAACTCCGCCGTGGCCCTGTACTGGAACCCGCACGACATCCAGCTCTTCACTATGGACTCCGGCTGAAGGAGACGCCCCAGCCACGCCAAGCCGACTCAACTCCGTCTTCTTACCGAAAATGAAACTCCGCGCCGCGTGTTAATACGTGACCCCTTCCAGTGTGCACCCTCTGACCCCAAAGCTTACGGAGAATGAAGCTTGCCACTAGTGTACAGTCCAACGTCCGTGTTTTGGAAGCAGATTGCCACCGACACGCTGGCAACAGACTGTGGTGTGAGGAACTGACGGCTTGTAGGCAACCTTGTATTTATAGTCCTATAACCTAGAGCTTGTTGGATGAAAATGAGGCCTTACACATGGGGTTTGACGTTACTACCAACCACAAACCTGATTGTTCTTTTAACTTAACAGGGTAAATGAGGAAAGAGATTGCAGGCTTTGATTTGGAAGCGGCGATTTATTTTTGTTTCTTTCAAGCGAGGCAGCTTCGTTGGGTCAGGCTTTCTGTGGTCTGTTGGATTCTGCCGTGGGTTGCTCGTTCCCTAATCCTCTGCTTTCACTCAGCCCTTCATCTCAGTGGCACTGTCAAGGCTGCAGTCATTAAATTGGTGTCTACGCTGACATCTGAGTGAACTAAGCAAGCAGCGTATTAATCAGATTAGCTCCCAGGCAGATTCAAAACACTCGATTTAGATGTCAAAATGTTTGTGAGATTTTCAGTAGCAAGTCTTTGTTTGTTTGTTTGACTGGGAAATGCTCTGCAGAAGGCTAGAAACACCAGCTTTCAGAGCCGGTCCCTTGCAGACTTGCTTTGCTGTGCTTCTGTGCAAAGGTTGTTCCTGGAAATTGAATGTGTCGGGGAGGGGGAGGAAAAAAAAATCTCCAAAGAAAATAGTTATAAGATTATAAAATAGTCCTGTAAAACTGTGCGTAGTGGTGACAGTGTGTCGTGGGGATCCTGGGCACAGTTCCGTGTTAAAAAACTCCCGTTTGCTATGGTAAGTTTTATGGCAGAAGTATAAATTTACCTGAATGTAGAATACTTCTCTTTCTTGTTGTTTTAAAAGTGTCCTTTCCTGATATACCTGTTTCTGCAGTTGGAAGAACAAAAGAAATGGCTTGACCTGATTTTGAAAGAACATTTCGTTTTTCAAAATGAGGATCCTCTCTGGGGAGAGGAACGTTTCTTCTCCGTTGGGCATGCATGCAGACGCTCCGATCCCACACGCCGTCACGTGGGGCACCGACACCAGCGCGCTGCATGCCACCATGTAAACACCAAGGAGCTACTTCCTAAACACACATGGCAACCCCTGTATTCACTGCCTGCTGCAGCATGTGCCGGGGACTGACCTGAAGAACTGGGTGCGTTTGCTTTCAGACAGTCCTTCGAGTGGCTTTAAGTAGAATTTCTTGCACCCTTTTTTTTTGCCCTGAAGGATGTGCTAGGATTGTGCTTCCCTTTCATCTGCTTCTTTCGAGGTGGAAGTCCATTTGAGTCCTACACAAATGGAAATGGTGGCTTAAAAAAGAAAAAAAAATAACAGCTTTCCATTTATTTAAATATAGCATTTAGGACTGAAACGGCAGAAGCTTTTAGAAAAGGCAGTAGTAAGACTGGAGATGCATTTTCTTTTTCTTGAGAAAATAAGAGAAATGAATGAACCGTGACTGAGCTGCACATGGAGTTTATGCTGTGTTTCGGTTTTCTTCGTCTTTAGGCAAACTTCAAATGGGGATAACTCTTCTTCGTTATTGTAGTGATTTGTGACTTTGTCTTTGTTGAAAGACGGAGTGTTTGTGAGCCAGCAGAGCTGCCCAGCCTTTGGAAGGGTCAGTCTGAAGATGCACTTTTACACTGTGGATTCTGAAGCTGTTGGGATGGTTCCGTTTTCACCTGTCTTAACCACCCGTGAGCACTTGGAGCTGCCCCGAGGTGAGCCCCCTCCACCCCACGACCTTCCGCAGAAGTGGGGCAGGTCGTGGGAGGGGGCTCGGCCGGAGCTGACATGCGTCAGCCGGGTGTCAAACCGGATGGAGAGCACCTGGTTCTGCTTTGAAAGGGCTTTTTGTAAAGTGAAGGGCACGTAAAGCAGCAGTCTGCTAGAATAGCTCGAACCAGCTGCTG
>NW_010252857.1:9858-10557 GCF_000690775.1 Eurypyga helias
GCTCTTCTCTTGTTGCGATGACACTGAAGTACAGAAGGGACAGGTCTGTTCCAGTCACGTAATTTCCCTGTGCGTTTAATTAGTGCGCAGTGCTCCCGGAGCCTGGCTGGTTCGGAACAGCTGGAGTTGCAATCCAAAGCCCGAAGAGCAGAGCCGGGCCAAGATTTGTGCTGAAATCCATGCTATCCCTCTTGGCTTCCAAGAGTTTGAGCATTACGTGGGTCTGGCAGTGGTCTGAAATCTGCAGTCTGGCATGGTCACCAACACTCTGTTTTCCTTCAGATCTGTAAAGTGTCACCTTAGGGATCCTTTTCATTACTTTGTGTGAAAGATTTATTATGCGTAATAAAAAAAATATTGAAACAGTGAATACAGGCTGCGGTTGTATTTCGTGTCACGTGGTGATGCCGTGTGGTGACGTTTGGCCAGCGGGTCTCGGTGTGGGCATCAGACCTAACGGGCATGGGGTTTTATAGGGTGATGTGCAATAAAAATAAGGCTGTTCTGTTCATTGTGTTAAGCAGAGGATTGTTTCAGTCTGTGCTTGGTGAGGGAGGGGACATGTCGTGCTGCACCGCCATGCTGAATCCCACCTAAGGGATTCTCATCCCAACTCAGCTCGTACGGTCGCAGTAGGTACAGCCGGAGGAGGCGCTGGGAATGTGCAGCCGGGGTGGGGAGCAGAGGAGGGACAGGACC
>NW_010252857.1:10606-12011 GCF_000690775.1 Eurypyga helias
TGTAGGCGGATGGTGTCTCCCTGGTTTTTGGGGAGTGGGTTGAGTGTTGCACCAGGACCTTAGCCTTGCTCTGAGAGCTGAACACTAGCAATGCCGTCTGCTTCGGCTGCTCGAGTCGCGTTGGAGAGGGAAACCCCTTGCTACTGGGTTTGAAGGAGAAGGGAGGTCGGCTCTGTCCTCACCCAGAAGACCATCCCTTCCAGAAGACCGCGCTTTGGGGAGGGCAGGTGGGAAACCTCAGTTGCTGTGGAGGTTGTGCATGCGAAGCCTGACGAGGGAGAAATTGTCCTTCAGTTGAGAGAAGCTCCAGTCTCCCTGGGAAAACAAGGCAGTGGGTTGGAAGCAGCAATAATTCCTTTTCCCTGCAAATCACAGAATCACTGAATGGTTTGTGTTGGAAGGGACCTTAAAGACCATCCAGTTCCAACCCCCCTGCCATGGGCAGGGACACCTTCCACTAGACCAGGTTGCTCCAAGCCTCATCCAGCCTGGCCTTGGACACTTCCAGGGATGGGGCATCCACAGCTTCTCTGGGCAACCTGTCCCAGTGCTCCCCACCCTCTCCGGGGAGAATTTCTTCCTGATGTCCAATCTAAACCTCCCCACTTTCAATTTAAACCTGTTACCCCTTGTCCTGTCACTACAGGCCCTTGGAAAAAGTCCCCCCCAGCTTCCTTGTAGGCCCCATGATTTAGGGGCATCATCAGCTTTTGCAAAAGCATCCCAAAAACCTTCCAGGTTTCATGGCATTTCTTTACTGGCCTAAAACTGAGGAGTATTAGACATTACAGGAGAAAACCCGAACTGTTTTCTACGTGCCTGCTGGATGGTTGACGTGCCACTTAAACAGGGAAGGGAGAAGCAAACAGCCCCCTCACTGCTTTGGAAACCCTGAAGCTTTTTGTGCAACCTTTTCTACTGGGTGTCTGGGTTTTATTCTTGCGTATGTTGCCTAAATCAGCCAAATAAAGGTCAGATGTCATCCTACAGCTGGCCAACCCCAGGGTCTCTCCTGATGGATGGGGCTCGGTCTGTGAAAACCCACGCTTCTGCGCTTGACGGCCAGGAGTTTTCTGTGCCGTCGCTCTCCTGTAACGCCCTGACCCCCACAACGCCTTTCCCATCTTCATCCTTCGGCCGGCCTTTGGCCACCCCACCTAGCCAGCTCTGAACATTCGTGTCACTGGTACCCGTAATGCTGCAGAACTCAGGGTCCCGGCTGATGTTGTGTTTGGTTCGTCGTTAATTTGGCTGGGGGGAGGGTGCATCACACAATAATGATCTGTTACTACAACAGACTCCACCAGCTCACAACCAGCAGAGTTTAAGGCAACGGCTGTGCGTCTGGTAGCCGCACGCAACCGCCTCGACGGGGCTCACAGACTCTGGGGGAGGGAAAGGTCAA
>NW_010252857.1:12058-16191 GCF_000690775.1 Eurypyga helias
CTCCCCGCCCCCCAAGCCCAGATCGGGGTGCTGAGGTCCCGATCAGGGCACAGATCTTGCTACAACTGCTCAGCCCGGGGAGCTTTGGCTTGTACTGAAAGTTGCCTGGAGGTTTTTATCTTTGAGGTTTCCCCAGACACTATTGGGTTAAATTCTGTATCAAGCTCATACCTGCACCCAAAAGGCTCCAGGAGGGCTCTTTTCTCTTTAAATAACAGATAATCCATAAAATTGTCTTCAGCAGCATGACACAGACCCAATAATTTTTATCATTTCTGGCAGCCAGTTGTCATTTGTCATTTAAAGGGGAGGAAAAGATCTATCCGCTCCCTTGGGAAGCTGTAGTCGGCTGGTTGGGCCGGAGCAATCTCGGCTCCACCAGAGATGCCCTCTAGATCCGTGCCAGCTCCATCTGGACCACGAAGAGCTGGCTGGGGGCAGCCGGTTGGGTTTACTCACCCTGAGCATCTGCACGGTGCAACATCAGCTCCCCCCCGGGCACCTTCTAGCAGAAGCCGTGGTGGCCGTGAGCTCTCGGTAGGGTGCAGATGTCACTTAAGACTCAGTCCTGTGGGGAAGGATGTCCCAGACGTCACAAGGTTGGTTGTCTGGGTTATTCTGGATGGGGTTGGCAATTATTTTGGGTTTGGCTAACAGGCTGACTCTTGAATTATTCACTCGTGGTGCCTTTGCGCAGTTCGTTCACGCTGCTCAGATTCAGCAGCAGCTCTGGGAGCAGCAGGATGGGGATGGTGCTGAGGTTCACGGAAAGGATCGTGAAGGCAGGGAGCTGGCCTTTTTTGTCCCTTTCAGGAAAGGACCCGGTTGGCAGGACGTTCCCAGGCTGATGTGGCATCACCAAGACACTACTCAAGGGTAAGCCATCAACCCACATCACCAGCCTCATTCATTACGCTGGTAACAGTTCTGTTATCAGAGATAAAGGTATTTCAAAGACAAAAAGGCAACTCTTACAACCTCGGTTGACCAGGACTCACGAAGAATCATGGAATCATAGAATCATAGAATGGTTTGTGTCGGAACGGACCTTAAAGATCATCTAGCCCCCCCCCCTGCCATGGGCAGGGACACCTTCCACTAGACCAGGTTGCTCCAAGCCTCATCCAGCCTGGCCTTGGACACTCCCAGGGATGGGGCATCCACAGCTTTTCTGGGCAGCCTGTTCCAGTGCCTCCCCACCCTCTGTGGGAAGAACTTCTTCCTGATATCCAATCTAAATCTACCCACTTTCAATTTAAACCCGTTACCCCTTGTCCTGTCACTACAAGCCCTTGTAAAAAGTTCCCCCCAGCTTCCTTGTAGCCCCTTCAGGCACTGGAAGGTGCTATAAGGTCTCCCTGGAGCCTTCTCTTCTCCAGGCTGAACAGCCCAACTCTCTCAGCCTTTCATCACAGGAGGAGCAGGGCAGGGAGGTGCTAGGGGCTGTGGAGGCAATGATTTAAGGTAATCTTGGAAATGGCTGCTTGACTGCGTGAGCTGGGGTCTCAAAAGCAGCAACTCATGAGCTACATCCTCCTTTTGCGTGTCCCTGACTACAGATTTTGTCGTCCCTGCACTGACAAGACCCGGGACCACTCTGGAGTAACGGTGATGAAAATACTTTGCGTTAACCCTGAGCTGCAAGCCTCCAGCTGAGATTACAGCACGAAACACGTGTAAGCATTTCATCATCGGAGCCAGTTTGTTGCTGGGTGGACGCTTTCCGTATGTTAGGGCTACAGGGCCTTCCTGCAAATGTGTCACTCCGAGTAGCCACGTCTAATGTTGACGGTGCTGCCACCACCCACGGATTGTGCCAGCACTGACGTGCGCTCAGATGAATGAAAATGTCGCTGTCGGTGAATCCCTCCAAATCACAGATCAAATACACCCGCTGAGCTGCCAAACTGGGACAATCCGAATGAGAGGTTTAAAGAAGAGAGAGAGAGGGCTTTGGGGTTTTGGTTTTTTTCATGCTGCTGAAGCGCAGGGCATAATCCTTCCTCGTCACTTTAAAATCGGTCTTAAAATTAATGCAAAATGAATACGTCTTGGCAGACGTGATGAAATGTTCAGCTGGACGTAAAGTTCTTGCCAGCTGTCTTGGCAAAGGGAATGGCAGACTTCAGTCTTCCTTATAGTCACTTTGTGCTGCTGAAAACCCTAAATCCGACGGCACCGGGAGACGATTGGAGGTCTTTGAGTATCTGGAGAGGAGCTACAGAGCGGTGACAACCCCGGTGACGTCCTCGGTGACGCTGTCCCAGCCCCTCCTATTTGTGAAACGACAAAACAAATGCTTTTCAAAGAGAAAAGCAGCTTATTAAAAACTAGCCATTTAAACTAGGAACAGCTGCCCTCGCCCTGCTGTTTCTACTTTTGTCCCCGAAGCCACTGTCAGGGTCCGTCCCCTTTCCCAGCACACCTCCTGCATCCAGTCAACACCAGTGAGGAAAGACTGGATGTGCTTTCATGGATGACTGCACTGGGATGGTGGCCCTGGGTGCTGGCGTGGCAAAGGCATCTTACTGGGGAAACAGGGAATAAATGGGGGGGCAAAGCATTGGTCACTGGGAATTGCCAAAAAATGGTTTTTTTTCCTAAAACAGCCTTGTGTGTTGTTTTGTCACTTGTTGCTCAGGGAGGAAAAAACTCCACCTGTATTCCCTCACATGGGATATCCAGTATCCAGTGTATTTACTTGGCTGAGCTTCAGAGTAAATATTCTGCGTGGTGCCTTGTGTCTTGTCCATGTCTCTGCGGTGCGGAGACACGGAGCCATTTTCACCCTGAAATGAAGCTCTTTTGTGATGCCTCAGGAAAAAAAAAAAACACCCTCGACCTGCCCCAAGAAAAAGCAGCTCTGGCTTCTGCAATCTTGCAAGTTTCTCCTCTATTTGAAATAATACAAAGTGAGTATTAAATTTAAATTCTTTTCTTTCTCCTAAATCTAATCTTGGAGGCACCGATTGCCCTTTAAAATGTCAACCTTTTAGCCCACAAAATACGTAATCCATACATTATTGACCTAAACAATACCCATAAACTTCAGGCTGCCTTTATCTCCTTGTTTGGCTTCTCTTCTTCCTGACAGGGTATGTTTGGACCGGGAAAACGGCAGCTCCCGACACATGTGGCAGGGAGAGATCCCGTAAAACCCCGTGTCTGCAGCGGTCCTGGAGGAGCAGGAGCATCGCCAGCGCCGCAGCAGGCAGGGTCACCTCTGGTCTTTCTTTCATTGCCTCGTTTTGTGGCATTTCAGCCTTGCTCCGGTTTCCTGGAGGACACGTTAGCAGCGTCAGGGACCGCTTGCGCGTCTCACAGAGCCACCGGTGCGGGATCAAAGAAATCGAGGTTAACAGATAATCCCACTCTTCCTGCAGCTGCTTGAGTCTGGCCAGATTTTGGACTGGAAACTGCTTCTGATGAGGCAGCTCACCTGGCTGGGGGGTGAATTTGCAGCGTGGCCACCTCTAACACAGACCCAGGAGGTGTTTGCCAGCAGCACCACTTTCACCCATCAGTGTCGTGCCTCTGCTCGATTAGATGTGCTACACGGGACGTGCAACCGCACACGGCAGCCGCAAGGCCAAGGGACCCACGTCCAGGTCACCGTGCCCACCAGGACCACGGGCGGCCCTGAGAGGCTGGAGGTGATGCTGTCCTGAAAAGTGACCCTTCACCAGGGCAGAGAGGGGCAGAGGTTGGCCCACGGCTCCCCGCAGCAGGGAGGAGGTAGGAAGCCGGAGCACAGGGGCAGGTGGGTTAATGCCATGTTTGCCTCACTGGTGTGGGCTGGAGACAGATGGCAAAGGCCCTTCTAGACTGTTTGGGGAAGGAACAGCCATTTTCAAGCAATACCATCCTGCTTCTTGTCACTGCGCATGCAAACGATAGTCCAGTGAGTCCACGGAGCAGTGCTAGGGAATAAACCAGAAACCGTAGTCCTGACCTAAAGAGCTGATAATGAGGAAGAAAATACACTGATTGGGAAGCGACCAGGACTAGACAGGCAGTCTCTATATCTCAGAATGCTACACCATTATTACACTACCGCTGTCTGTGAGCTGACTCCCTCTCAAGGTATGATCCCATCTGTGGAAGGGCCGTGAGTGGAGGCGCACAGGCGGGGG
>NW_010252857.1:16330-20933 GCF_000690775.1 Eurypyga helias
CCGGAGGAGCTGCCCGCCAGCCTGCAGCTTCGGGAGAGCGGCGGGAAGGGAAGGTGCCGCAGGAGCTGCGAACGGCGAGGCAGCGCGCCCCGTGTAATGAGGCTGCCGATGACGGATTTACCTCATCTATTACCTTGTGTGGCGCGTATGTTTATGTTGTGGCTACAAGCATTAAACGAGGGCAGATTAGTTGTGTTTGTGCAGCTGCCAAGCTCGCTGTTGTGACATTTCCATCTGCCTCGCTGTTGTATAACCCTCTGCTCCCGCTGAAATTAAGAGCAAGGAAGAAATCGCCTCCTTCCCCACTTCTCACGCTGGGGCTGGCAGGGCAGCTCACCCTCCAGCCCTTGGCATCGCATCCCAAAGCCTTCCCTCCAATGTAGACCTGAAGTCCCGTGTCTTGCCCTGTGGCCTTGGGCTGCCCTGCAGCCAACGGAGAGAACAGCCCCATTGGCACTGTTGTATTTCAGCACCACAGCAGTCTCTGATACGCTTTGGGGGCTGGCAGTCATTTTTGGGTCAAGACAATTTAGGACCTGGTCCTCGGAAGCCCTTATTTTCACCTCGCTGGTGTGCACCATCAGCAAAGGCGTCAGCAGCTCGTGCCGTGGCAGAGCCTTACCCTACCTCATCCCCCCAGGAAAGGTGGAGTAGGATGGAGAGCATCTCTGCAACGTCGCGCATCACAGCCTGCAGGACCTGCTGGCAATGGCTTTTTTCCTCCATGGGCTGTGGCTTGGGCCTGGGGTCCATCCAGGTGGGAACAGTGGCCTCCGACACCTTTGCCCCAGGCAGCGCCCCCAGCCCCACCACGGACCATATGGACCAGAAGTTGCCCAGTGAATCCTCTTGATTTAAGAGGCGCGGGAGAGGATTTGGCACCCTGCACCCCCAGTATAAGACCAGATGGAGAGGGGTTAGGCTGTAGGACAGACGCAGAGGGGTTTGGAATTTTACTGATGCCTTTGCAGCGCTGCCCTTTCAAGTCCTAAGAGTGTCTTTGCTCACTGACTTTCTCCTACCTTGACAGTAACCTCTGGGATGGCAAGTTGGTGAGGTGAGTGTGGGAGATGATGAAAGACAGGGAGGTGAAGAAACTTGTACTGAACATATTGTTGGCGTTTGGCCTGAGACGCTGGTCCCGCTCCAGGCCTTGCCAAGATCGTTTTCACTGGGAGGATACGCTGATGATGACAGCCAGGTATGTCTTTGATGCAATTCTGTGTATTAATAGGGAAAGTACGTAAAGTCCCATTTTCCCCAACACCGCAGGACCAAGTAGGCTGCAACAGCCGTCAGCCCAAGACCGAGACTGCCTGGAGCCACTCCTGCACACCCGTGTGCCTCCCTGCTCCCTCACTTCGCGTTGCACTTCCCCAGCTCCCTTTCTGGTACCTCCCTGGCACGTTGCCGGCTTTCTCATCCCTCCGACGTAGACAAAAATACGCACGCACGTCCAAGCAGCTCCAACCCAAGCAGATCCCTGGGAGGAAGAGCTGTGTCTCCTCCATCCTTTCCAGAGATTCCCAGGGAAATCACTCATTTTCCAGCTCAGCTTTGCTGTGGTGGTCTGTGGCCTGTGTGAGCGTTTTTTCCTGGTTTGGCTTTCACCAAACGGGTGGGAAACTCTTCTTTCCTTTAGCCCCAAGGCAGCAGAGCAGATTGGCCATGGTGATGCTCAGTTTCGGTCAAACACGCCCTCTCCTCAAGGTGAGGAGTGACGACTGCACAACCGCCTCCTCTGGGAGAGGGGAGATGCTCTGCAAGGTGTCTGTCTGTCCTGCCCGGTGGAAAGGGTCATGGGTCCCTTACCCCCACCACTGCCCCTCCGAGAGTTTCCCACACGGGATGTCCAGCCACACTGCGTGGGTACCATGACTCTGGGCATGGAGCAGAAGAAGTGAAAGAGAGTTTACCTCAACCAGTGCTTGTGAAAGAAAAATCCCGTCTTGGGGTGGAGAGGAAAACCCAAGGAGATGTTTGGAAAGACCAGTCCTCCCAGGGTGCCCAGGACTGGGAGGAACAGGAGTCTGCATAAGCCATGCCTGGACATTTCTCTGGATGGATACTCAGAGGGATACAGGGACCAACAGCTGCAGCAATGCAGCATAGGAGAAAAGAGAATTTATTTTTGGGGGGAAAACGTACCAAATTTGGAAGTGTCCATCCACCAAGATAAATTTACGTATGGGATGTCCCTCAGACTGAGGAAACTGGGGGGGCCACCTGTGGCATTAAGTAACCCAGACTCCTACCACCTGTTTAGTGTGAGATGTTTTTTTCTGGGGAAAAAAACCTCCTTTTGAAGCATCCATGACAGTGACCCACGCAGGAAACAGCGTGAGAAGGGAATGGTCCTTTTTGGCCGCCGTGCTCAGGACAGGGTGTCTCAGGACTTCTGTCAAGTAACAAATGAAAGACAAATGTTGTGGGGCTGATGCTGACGCCGAGGTGCGTTACCCCCTCGGGATGATGCGTGAGCTGGGGGTCGTGACCAGCGGACTCCCACACCAACAGCACAGTGAAGATCCATGTGTTTTTCTGCACCACGGGTGCCTGTAGCTCCCCCGTGGGGCAGCGCATCACCAAACCGCACATCCAAATGTGAGCAAAACATCTGGATGTGCTGCACGATAAACAAGATGTGGACAAGTCACACCCCTCCAGACAATCCATTGTTCAAAGTGAAAGCTCGCCACAGAAATTTGGAAAAGGGGGAGAGCGAGGCAGGACTCTTACTATGCTTGGAAACTATTTAAATATGTCAATATTAAGGGAGTGTAATTACCACTAAAGCAATTCCAGCAAACAAGTCGGTAACAGCACCTAGTTTACGGGAAGTGCATTTCCTCTTGGCAGTCTTCTGGCTGGGAATTATTGAGTACGCGTCCCTCCTGCTCCCCTCCATCCTCTTCATTGCCGGCACCGGCAGGACCAGCCTCTTCCAGCCCAGCAGGGCTGTGGAGCGGTATGTGCTGGGGTAACTGCACGTGGGGGACCACATGGTCAACATAATCCGCTTGGAACTGATGTTCAGGAACTCAGGAACCCCTGAGCACGGCCTGCGGTGGGTCTGAGGACATCGGGAGCCCCATCCCATGCTCTCCTTGGGGTCAGTGCCAACCATCATGTCTGAGGTCAAGGTCACCAGGAGTAGCTCAGGGCTACTTCCCGGAGCATCTGCCCAGAGTAGCCCTGGCAGCTGTGCTGCAGGAAGCACCAGAGGAAGGAGAGGACTGCAGTTTATGGAATGGACTCCCTACCCATATCTCCTGATTCAGCTCCCAGCATCGCCACCGACATCCCGTGTCGCGCCAGGGGAGTTGCTTCAACAGGCATTTGGTGCCGGCTCCTGCCTTACAAAGCCCTTCTGTGGTCAGCTGTGTGGCAATGCAGAGTCGTGTCTGGCTCGGGGAAGTTACTAATGGTCTTTGACTTCTGTGGTTTTGACAACACTGAACCCAAAAGCGAGGTTCCTTGAACCATTAGTCATCGAAGAAAACAGCGGTTTCCCAAAGCTGCTGAGAACCTTTCCAGGGCTGCCGGGAGGGGACAACCTCCCCCTCCCTACTGGGGATGCTCGGGGTGCATCCGGGCTGGCACGTGGTGCAGGGAGATGCTGAAACTGGACAATTCCCATGAACAAAACCCAGCTCATGGGAAAACTACCCTGTAGAGTAGGGTAAAAAAAAAAAAAACAACTACCCTGTAGAGTGACCACCCTGCAGCCGTCCCCTCCGGGATCACCCATGGGTGCTGCTGACCCCTCAGCTACCTAATGCCGTGCTCACTAAGGACACCAAAAAATAATCTTCAACCGAAGCGGTGGCAATTAACTGCATCACTCCTTTGCTAGGCTCTCTATCTTACCCACATTGCTAAATCTGAGCGTTTTCCAGCATCCCAGTGTCTTGTGGAAGTGCTTTCATCCGCACTTGGCAGATGGTGAACCAAAATTTCAGAGGTTTGTCCCAGACTACCCAGGAAGCTCACCCACCTCTACCAAGATGCTGGACCCTTCTCCCCTCTGCTGCGACCCAATGCTGGGCGACGGCAGTGGCCGCGGTCCGTCCCTCATGAAAGAGAGGTCCCAAAGTCTGCGTGGGGCAACACGATGCTCAGGTGAGGTGCAGGAATTTGGGTTTGGTCACTGGGCTCTTCACATTCCTGATTTTGTCAGCAATTTGGTTTTAAATTGCAACGACTCAACATCACCCAGGATATTCTTACGAGCCCAATGTGAAGTGTGTGAGCGCGCGTTATGGTTCATAACACATGGACCATGGTAGGGACCCTTTTAAATTCATTAAAAGCACTTGAATATTTTTAATTTATTTTTTTTCCCCCCAATATCCACCCAAGTTGAGCCCTAATCCCATCTAATGGCTGCAGAGGAGCTATAACAAAATATCAGCTCATGTTCAATGTCCATTTAGTGTCTGAAAGGCACCTTGAAAATGTAAAATGCCACAGAAATGCTGAGTAATCTTATTTTTGTTGTCAACGCTCCCCTTGAGCAATGCCCTCAAGCCTGACAAATGCTCGCCGCCAGCGAAGCGAACATCCTCTCGTTGTACTTGAACAATCAGATCTCACACCCTGA
>NW_010252857.1:20952-21832 GCF_000690775.1 Eurypyga helias
CACCGCCATGGTGCCTGGTGAGCTGGGGATGTTGTTTGTTGCTGGGGATCCCCGTTTCTGAGTCACCCTGGAGTTTCTCGTTGCAAAGCTCACATTTCTGCCCCTTGCAGCAGCTGCCGCCGTGCGACATCCAGCCTTCGGTGCCCCAGCAGAAGGGTGATGAATGGGGTCCCCCATCTGCATCCTGGGGGGGGGCACCCAAGATACAGCCCCATTCCCTGCACCCAGAAGACACCCCACACCATGTTCTTTGGGGTTTTGTTGCACTCCTCACATCACACCAACTGATCCCCCTCGCAGCATCCATACTTTTCTCCCCAAACAACCCCCGGTTGGGGCAGTTGGGGGAGCCGGGGCTGCCCGCAGCCGCATGCTCCGCGCCGCATTGATCACCACGGCGATTCCTTCAGCAGCGTGGGGGCACGCTGAGCGTTGATCTGCTCCCGTTAGCTGTAATTTGATAACATTAATGCTTGGAGCCCAGCCTGCGGGAGCATACGGATGGCTTCCCACTTGCGCAGGGCTCCTGCTCTTTCTCACAGCGTGCTGTGACGCGGGGCCGGGTGCTGGAATGCTGGTGGGTTGGGGGGAAGTCTCTTAATGTGGGTAATGCACTCAGGAAGTCAGTTGTGGAAAAAAATATCAACAAAACCTTAGAGGAGGTGATAGGGGAAGGTCCTGTCCATTAGGCTGCTGTATGGCTCCAGGGTTAGAGCGATGGTGGGCCCTCACAGCCATCACCACCACAGGTCCTTGTTAATTTTGACAAGTCCCAGAGCTGATATGAGCAATAACTCAGTGCAAAAGGACACGGAGCTGTTGGAGCGAGTCCAGAGGAGGCCACAGAGATGCTCCGAGGGCTGGAGCCCCTCTGCCCTGG
>NW_010252857.1:22080-33533 GCF_000690775.1 Eurypyga helias
CAAACTGTATCCAGGTGAAGGGGCCCCTGCCCATGGCAGGGTGGTTGGCCCATATGGCTTTTACCGGTCCCTTCCAACCCAAACCATTCTGTGATTCCATGATTCCAGATGAGCAGATGAGCTGGGTGGTGGCAAACACGGAGTGCTTCCATCAGGGAAGACGGTCTGTGTCACATGGAGGAGCTGCTCCATGAAAGGAGGACAAACACACTGATGCTGATAGTGATTCCGTGGCTGGGAACTCGCTCCCAGCCCGGATGGCAGGAGGGATGCTGATGTTTTCCAGCACGGACCAAACTATCCTGATTTCACCCCCTTTGCCCATCGCAGTGGCTTAATATTGCCTGGTGACTGCAAATGTGGTGAGGGGGCAGGGAAGCACAGCCGCGTCTGCGGCAGCGCGTGCCGGGCGGTCCCAGGGCTCTCCGCATCCACAATAGGTGTGGGAATGTAGAGAGGGATGTGATGACACGCATGGCGAGGGAGGAAGTAGTGAAGTGCGTTTTAACGTGAGAAGAGGCTCCCGTGTCATGGTCACATCCCCCTGCTTTCCCGCCCCCAGGTTATTCAGAAACTCAAAGAAAATAAGCTGCGGGTTACCACCGTGCTGTGACGATCAGCTCTCCCGTCTCTCAGCCAGCCGCGCGCGTGGGGAGGGAATCGCAGCTTCTGCGAGGTGTGAGACTGTCTGGCTCCCATCACCCGGGATGCAGCGCGGCTCCTCCCTCGCCGACGGAGGACACGGCCCTGGACCAGATGTCCAAGGTTGTGCCGAGCTCATCCCCACTGCTATTAAAGTGTGGGATATCACTTCATTCTGGGCGTTTAATTGCCAGATTTATTTTAAAAGTTTAGCTTTTAGTTAAAAGCTGAAATTAGAAGAAATGAATCCAAGAAAAACATGCAACTTTTGGCCCTTTAGGATTATATTATATGACATATTGCATCCTACCACGCTGTCCTGTGAACAGAAGGTGCTCCACGATGTTTGCTCAACCTTCATCACTCCGGGTGGCCACAGGGGACATAAAGAAAGTTTGGGTCACTCACTGCGTTCACTAGATGACAGCATCCTGCAGTCGTGAGCTGCTTTTTGCCCTTTCCTGGTGGGACATGTGGCTCCGTAAGGATGGACTTTCTCGAGGTGGGACAATAGCAGTTGGTGGCTGAAGTCAAGTCAGTCCCTTTAAATTTAAGGTCTGTTAGGAACACCCCAGTCGAGATGGAAATACAGAAGCTGGAAGCTTGAAATCCTTTGAGATCAGTGATAAAACTGCTGTTGCCTTTGGTTGGGCTGGAGCACAAAGGAAAACCCAGCTGTGTTACAGGGAGTAATCATTCTCCTACAGCAGTGCGTCACACAAAAGAGTGATTTCTGGCTGTAATCCCAACAGTATTACACTGGGAGAGAGGACTGAGACAGTAATACCGAGGAAGCTTGATACTGCATGTCTGGTTTATTTGGTTGATGAAAAATTATCAAGGAATGAATGGGAAAAGTAGTTCTCCTTTTCCCTAATACGTAAATGTTATCCCATAAACCAATTTCTCTTCCCTGTAACAAATCTTGGAGAGGAACTTCTCTGACGGGCATTTCACCCCAGCTGTTAGCTGAGATAATGTATGGGAAGACGGAGAAACTAAATAAGGAGATTTAAAAATAATCTAGATTCCATTTCTCTATCAGACGTAATTTAAAGTGAGCCTAGGCATCCACATTTCATTGCCTGCAGACAAAACAAGGTGTAACATATATCCCTTCAGAAGCACTTGAGATGATGAAAAGAAAGGCTTTCTTAGGGTGAATTTTCTTGAATAAACATCAGCTCTCCTCCGCTGCCTCAGCAGCAAGGACCCCACCACATTGATCTCAGCAGCTCACAAAATGAATTTCAGGTGGAAAAAATAAACCGAGGGTGCAAAAACAGCAAGGGAAAGGGATTGCCTCCTTAGGGAATGCGAGGTCTCCAGGGAGACCCGCAACCAGCCTGGTTTTCAAGGAAATATTGAATACCCAGCTCTGAACAGCCTCAGACACACGTGGCCTGCAAAGCCCTGCCGAGGCACAGCATCTTGCTTGTGTCATGCTCTCACATGGATGCAAGCTTGGATTTTAACCAACGCGATCTGATGGAGATTAAACAACTCCACAAGCAGCTGCTCGATGGTGATATTAAGTGGAGACTGGATAAAGTTATCAATTTAGATTGAACCGGGCAAGTTCTGCTAATGCACTTGAACAACAAAGGTGCACAGATGGCAACTGAAATGCTTAGGGAACTTCTTAAGAAAAATCCAGCTGAGCCTTATAAACAAACGTCCTCTGTAAAACCAGCATCTAAGGAGTGAGCGAGGGAGATGCTGGCTGAACTACGTCAATTAATTATTGTACTTTTTGCCATCAGGGACCTGCCTGAAGTGTGAGACGTTTAAATTACCGGTACCATTGCAACAACCACGTGGCTGAAGGGAGTAAAAGGGAAGGCAGGATTCGTATGTGACCCATCAGTGCTTGTTAAAGAAGCAGCAATTCTGCTTTTTCTAAAAAAAAAAAAAAAAAAAAATAGAGTAAAGAAACCAAATTTTTACAATTCTTTCCGCTCATTTCTGTGGGGCAGGGGTGTTTCTGAGCACAGCACCTTGCATCCATTCGCAGAGGGTCTTTGAAGCTGCTCAAACACAAAACATCAGGCCGAGGACCTGGCAGAGGTCGCCTTGCTCGACACGCACACAGCTCATGACAGAAGGCAGCGACGCAGCTTAGCTGTTGGCTTTGAACTCCTGCATGTGCCTTCCAATTATTTAAATGGCCTGGTTAGATAAACATCAGCACCCAGGGATTGCCTTTAATATGCACAAGAACAAATGCTCCAGATTTGTAGCCCGTAACTTATTCAAACCAGTTGCTCGAGGAATGGGGCTGTTGCACTAGTGTTGCCTTCAAACCCAAAGTGTCCTGGGGAAGCAACTCACTTGTCTGGCCCCAGTCACGTATCCATGTGCTCTTATAGACAAGGATAATTACACGGGTCGAGTGATCCTGTGTTTGAAAGGTCTGCAAGTGTGCGTCAACGTCCGGGGAGCTGCTCCTCTGCGAGAGGTCATTAGCAAGTGACAGGGTGTTTATATTTCGTGGGGGAATGGAGCAGACGGCCTCCTCAGCATCCTTCTATCCAAACTCCCTTCGCAGGACCGATCTGCTCTCCTCCAGCTGGAGCACATGTCTCCAAGCCAGCTCCTTGGCAGTACCAGGAGGATGCTGCCTGCTGTGGGTCATCTCACCCTGGCCAAGTCCCTCCTGTAGGAACATCTAAGAGCAACCAACCTCTTCATGAGGTGTTGCAGGTCTTGCTGCTCGTGGCAGGGTTTGAGGCCAAAGGGGGGGTGCCTGAGGCATTGATGAGTAAGTGCTAATTGAATGTAACTCAGCTTCTGCTCTGAGGCTCACCAGGACACCCAGAGGTGGTCTATAACACCCAACTTGTATTGTCATGTGGAATTAGCAATATGTCTCATTGAAAGTTCATGCCATGAGATGGTTCCCTGAGGAAGAGGAGGAACACACACATCCCAGTGTGATGACCAGGAGCCCAGGATCAGCCTGCCTTCACCATCCGTCCAACCCCCTGCCCTGAGCCCTCCCGGCAGCAGGGCGGAAGCAAAGAGCTGGCGGTCACAGGGGTGTTAAAACGCCGCTGCCATTCACTCAATGGCTGTATGAGGTCTCACACAGCTCCTCCTTGTGCATCTGACCCCAACCCTGGCACCTTTGGTCAGCAGCAAGGCAGCTCCCCAATGCCAGTTTTAATTACTGCTGTGTCCCTCGCCCTGATCAACCTTCCCACAGCCCATTTCAACCACTGGTGAAGGGAGGCTTACAGGAAGACACTCTTCCTGGAGCAAAGATGGCTGTGGTGGGGTGCTGGCAGCACCCCAGCCCTTGCAAAAGCCCCACCATGGCCAGCAATGGTGAGCTGTGAGCTTTCCCAGCCACCACCAAGAAAGGTTCTTCTACAGCCTGGGCCAAGCCGAGGACATCAGTGACTCCTCATTGCTACCAAAAAAGCCAAGGCAGAGCAGATGGGAAGAGAAAGCGTTATCACAGCTTTAAGTGACAGAATAGGACAATAAATGAAAACAATGAACAGGCAGCACTCTGGAACACAGTTTTCCAAGTATCACCTGACGTTGTTTAGCTAATTTTACCCTTGGTCTGCATGGGAAGGCGAGTTCGCCCCACATGCCTGAAGCACAGCACCTCGGTGCAGACATGGACCAGGTTTAAAAATATATTTGATGTGTTTCGCGTTTCTCTAAGTTCTGTTGGGTCTAAGCTCTGGTATAACCTGGGCTTTCTGGGGCACAAGACATCGAGTAAAGACCACCGGTGCAGACCGATGGAGCGAGGGGGAGGTGAAAGGTGGGTTCAGCCAAGATGGAGTTTCCTGTTCCAGCTATGAGGTACCGGAGTTAAATTATTCTTTATGTACTGGTAGTACTTCACTTTGCAAATCCAACTGGTTGAGGAAAACACAAGAACATTTTGACAGGCTCTTTAAAAACTGATTTTGCCATACACTGAAATGATAGAAGCCAACGGCAGAGATGTGTATTGACATTTCTGAAAGTCAAGTGACGTATGTGGTACATGAACTGGAGTCAGTGGTTTGACTTTTTGTGGGTACAGGGGGCCGTGTCTTCATTGCTTAACCACAACCAGCCACGTGTGGACAATAGGGACACTCTTGTCTTCTTTGGAAGCACAATAAAACCCCTCACATGCTGGGAGAGGGTGCTAGATGGGGAAATTATGCCGTAATAAGAATCACTATACAGGCTGTGCCAGTCAACTTCCCCTTAAAAAAAAAATCCTACCATGTGCCTTATTTCCTGGAATTCAATTTTAAAAGTATTTCCCATTACTGTTTTGAACCTGGACAGCAAATGCTGTGATGTTAGGAAGGGATAAGGGATTTTTCACTGGGCAAAGCAATTTCTTTACTTCACAAACAACCACGGGTATCAGCTTGGAGGCCTCACACCAGACACTGCCCTATTATCTTGAAACCGTCTAAATAAAAGGACTCCAACAGCTCCCCCAGTTTCCCAGCAGCCATGGATGTAATGCACTGGTCATTCCTGTAAACTGTTGCTACTTAGATGAGATGCACTTCACAGGGTAGGTGGAGGCTTCTTTTCCAAAAAAAAAAAAAAAAAAAAAAAAAATTAGATATTGATGTTTAGCTTGTTCATACTTGCAAACACGTACTAATGTACCAAATGCAACATAATGGCCGTGTGCTGCAAACCTCGGCCCTGGTGAGGACTTCCCGAAGTCCGCGGAGCGGCTCGCTCCAGTAAAGCCCACTTGCGTCTGCGAGGACTCGGGCTCTGCAAGCATCAGTGATTAACTCAAAACGCCAACGGTTGAGATCAAAACTTTTCAGAAATCCATTAAAGAAAAGGCTGGTGCCAAATCAATAAAAACGCTGTTTGCAAGACCAATTAGTTGATGTATGAAACAGAAAAGAATGAATCGTATATTCACCTTTCCTGGACTCATTTCTGGCACGGCCTAACTGTATTCTGTAACTGCCTGGGTACCTCGTTCACATGCCCATATACTTCGATATAATCATACAGTGGGGGGTGTGTGCACTTGTTCTTTAAAATATTCTTTGTTTTGGGAAAAAGAGGGATTTCTTTTTGCATTTTTATCCATCTTGGCTGAGGCATCCCACTGTGTTTCATGGCAAATATTTTCAGAGCAAGCCAGAATGATGCTGGCCTTCCTCACCTGCATCCCAACTTGTGCAGAGCTACACCCGGCACTGCTGATGCATCGTTGCGCATCAGGTCCTTGTTGGCGAAGAGCGTGGGCAGTGAGAGTTCATGGCTGCTTCAACTCTGGGGACACTAAAGTGCCTCAACATGCAAAAATTTTGGTAAACCTGTCCTTGAACAGCGAGCGATGGGGATCCCCAGCATCACACAGGGCTGGCATCCTGTCTGCCCCCAAGGCAGGGGTCCAATGCCAAAAGCAAAGTGGGTTGGTATTTGTGGGTACCCAAAATGTTACCCCCAAGAACGGTGTTTTTAACACAGGGTTGCTTCTCCACACATATAGCCACAGATAAATTCTTTCTGCTTCTTTACGTGCCAAGCTGGTCCATAAGCTAATTCATAGGTTAGTTGGTCCAAATCAATGCTGGCAACAGTAACCCATCATCTTTTGGGTTATCCAGTATGAACCCAATGAGAAGACCCCTGCTCTTGCTCATAAGTCACTTGGAAAAGTCTGTGCAGGTTTTAGTAATACGCATTGATTGACCTGATCTTATTTGTCAGCCATTCTTAGACGAGAAGCAGCTGTATATAATATTTTGGTGTCTAGTTATGAGCTCCGTTTTAGTACTCCATCTGCTGTTCTTGTGTATGGACGCTCATAATGTAATGCATTTTGAAAAATACCTTTACAATTTATCATCTGGTAAAGCAGACTGGTGTACTGGTCAAGTGACCCTGAATGGCACAGGTGGCCTTGCCCTCAGGGCACTAATCCCCATTTTCTCCTTATTTGTGGTGCATCAGAGCACTGACCCTCTTTACACTGGCGTTTCCTGAGATGCTGAGAAGCCATGCAGCTTTTCTCTCAGGAAGGGGGCTCTGAGGACATGGGTATATTTTGTGCAAGGGTCTATATGTCACAAATAATGGTGATGAAAATCCTTTGTTGGGATTTTCTCACTGAGATTACAACGGGTGCAATACCCAGCTGGGCTGTGCAGAGAAATTTCCGTCATCAAAAGACACCTACAACAGGTTTCAAGGAAAATGAGTGAACCCTAGAGATGCAGCAATGGAAATAAAAATAATTTCATTCAGGATTTGGCAAGTGGACAAGGGCTTGTGTCCGGAAACAGGGTGGAGGCACGATGGGCTGATGCCGCCCAGCAGAGCCAGGACTGCCATTTCTCTGGGAGAAGGGGGATTGTTTGCTCTGGGTGCTTTCCAAAGTCACTCTGATACCTCAGAGGTGAAAGGATTTCAAGGAAACACTCAAGATGATCATTCAGTCACGTCCAAACCCTTTTTTTAATACATGCCTCAGCAAAATGACTCAGTTTCACTCGGGAAGGCTGCACGGTGCGTCAGCAGTGGAAAGCGCCGGACGCAGCGCAACGCCGCATGGACAGCGCTGAGTCCGTCGGGCGTCTGGAGTGGTCAAAGGCCAACGAGATTTTCCAATATCCTCTAACTGGTGCTAGAAGGAAAAATATGAAAAGTCTTTGGGGTGCAATACGAGCTGATTAAAAGAAGAATAAAACAAAGCACTAATTAACTGTGCTATTAAAGGTCCATCCACTTCGCTGGAGGGAAGCGCAGCATCTTCTAGGATGGATGCTTGCTAATAAATCAGGAGGGCTTTGTTCATCTGCCAGCTCCCCCACAGGCTGGCTGGGTGGTCTTGCTGTGAGTCAAATCTCTTTAACCTCAGTTTCTGCAAGACAGGGAGGAAAATTATGCATTCCCCTCTTCCCTTCAATGAATGTTGAACTCCAAAAATTTTTAAAACTTAGAAGGCGCCATAGAAATCTGAGGTGTTGCTGCTCTTCGTTACATAGCAAAAGGCAAAGGTCTTGGGTAAGGATTTCTTTTATCCTTCATTAACATTTTTTAAGATAGATGGGGTCTAATAGGGGAGATATGTTAGCTGCTCCCTAAGAAAGGAAATGGACAAAAACTGCCAAATCCTGAACGGGACCTCTTCCAAACTGGAGGAACTGGGCAGAAGTTTTCCATCAGCAGACTGATGATCTGCTTCCTAGAAAGGTAGCTGGCAGAAACTGTCCTAAAACACCTGATACCACCTTGGATCTGTCAGGATTTCCCACGGGAGTGCCATGACCTGCTTCCCATGACGAAGGGTTGGGAACACATGGCCATTGTGAGTCCAGCTCCGTCACCGAGACGCGGCGGCTGGGGAGGTGGGTGGGGTACACAAGCTTTGCTGGAGGGAGGAGAGACATTGGCTGCTCTGAGCCTCTTGCTAAGCTCTACCCCACCTCGCGGGAGCCAAGAGAGGAAGAGCTGGTGGAAGCAGCGTAGGAAAATGAGTAATGGGAAGGTTCTAAGGACACGTGGGGCAAAACCCAAACACATAGCCAACTCCTTGCAGGAACAATGGCTGGCTGGACATCAGAATGCTCTTTAAACCAGATCAGGTTTCCCTGAGCTCGCTAAGCCAGGGCTCGCTCACTCTATTTATTGGTTTATAGCGTTTTTTCCTGATCCAGTCTGTTTTTTAGTTAACTGCTTTTTAACTTGGATTATCTAGAAAAAGTGTTTTATGCAACAGCTTGATAGATGGAGTGTGTGTCCTGCAATTTGCTATTTAAGCAGCTCTGTCAAGAGCGTGGTCAAGAACATTGTAAAAAATGGTAAATCTGAACATCCACTGTGTCTGCCAAGTCAAAGAGCTGCGACTCAAATACGGAGGCAGCCCTCCAGGGGGACCTGGATTTGTTTTTCAAGGTAGTCAGTCTACACATAATTTTACCACCTTGCACCTTGATATTCTCGTACTCTTTTCTTACAGTCCTCTGGGGAAAATTCTGAGATTGCATTTTGTTATTTTCTACCATCGGTTCCACGATTTGCTAACGCAAACAGCAAGGTGTTAGCAAACAGTAGGAACAGTAAAAATACTCATTTAGCTGTTGTTGTGAAAGCATCGGTATAATGTATCTATTTACTGAATTACAGAAAATTGCTTTCCTCCTGCGGATGAGTGTGTTGGCAAAATTGGTCACTTAATTCAAAAGGCTGAGAGAAAGGTAACAGCAATCACTCCAGTGCCATGGCAACACATGCCAGCACTGCGAGGATCTCAGCATCTCCTTGCTGCAGTCCTCCCTCAGAAAAAAAAAAAAAACACACCACCATGTTTTTGGCAGCAGTTTAGCACTGAGGAAGCGCTACCCATACCACCAAGTCTGCTGGATTTGTGGGAGCATCTCCAGCCAGCCCTATTCCAAGTGTCCTTCAGGCAGCCTCTACTCTGCCCAACCCAGAGTTACTATCAGCAGGCGTTTTAAGGCACCTCCCTGCCTGCTATTAAAATCCTCCCCGAAGCGTGCACAGAGCTTTTCAGCAGGGTGATCTCTGCAAGAGCACAGGACCAACATTTTGTGCTGCCTTTGCAGCCAGCTCACATGTTCGAATGCTTTAAGGGGCTTTGCTGGGTGATGTGATGATGACCGGTGTGGGTGTGGGGGCTTTTGGCTTCTTCATGTGCGAGTAAATGTACATTATCTTCCTATCCAAGCTAATCGTATGGGAATAAAATCCTTACAGGCTGTAAATTACACGGAGTCTCTAGGATCTACAACTCACCCTCCCAAAAATTAGCCCTCTTGCCTTCAGCCAGGGCTCAGTTGACCGTATGGGTGGAGTATGGGTGGATTCCCAATGATATCATGGAAGGATGTGGGTTTGCCTGCAAATTCCTGTGTCTTCTCCTGAGCTAATTTCACTCTTTGTTTACTCTTATCAGGACGTCTGCAGCCAAGAATTAATTAGCAGCACTGCCTCAGTACATCGGGGTCCTACCAGTTCAAGGCATTGTATGCACACAAAGCCAAGATGATCTGCACCGCTTAAAACAATTTTTTAGAGGAAACCATTACTAAGCACTATTACTAGTAAAAAAAATCAGCTCATTATACCAGCAAAAATAAACACTTAAGTGGGGAATGTCTCTGCAGCCTCACTGTATAAAGCAAGCAGCGCCAGTGCTTAGGAAGAAGATGTTTTAGGAAGGGCTTTGGCATTTTTTTACTTGCTGAAGAGCTTTTCTACTGCCCTGCGCCATGCGTGGTTCCTGGATAAGCCAAGCGAGATAGCCTCAGTCATTGCCTAGGGCTGTGGATTTTTGCTTTTATGGTTTTTTCGGTTTGTTTTTCAAAAAAAAAGATAAAACCCATCCTAAACAGAGTGATACTGTATCTCACAGCATTAATGCGGTTATGTGAGAGGTTATTTGCTTTGTCTATTTGCTAAAATAAACGAATAGCGTATAGATGAAGGTGCTGTGCAATGAAGGTGGTGTTGTACGTGATATTCCCCGGCAGACGCTTACGTTTCCCAGATAAGATACAGGCAGCGAAGGCTGATGAATCGCAGACTTCCACATGAAACTACCGCTAACTACTATTACTAGTAAAAATATCACCTAGCTATACTTGCTAAAATAAACATGTATATGCACAGATAATCCCTAAACTTCAACACATAAACCAACCGGTGGTGGACGACTTAAGAAAAGCTGTGCCAGCAGGCACATTGCTGCATTTTGCCTGTTTTAGGCTCTCTTCTGGCATCGCGTCCAAACTACTGACAGGCATTGGGACACACTGGCAAGTGGAAGCAAATCTAGACTGTGTGTCCCAAAACAAACAAACAAACAATCTATTTTTTTAATTGGTTTTAATTACAGAAGATCATTAGAAAATATTTTCACGTTGTAATTTTCAAACCGATGAGAGCATCGGACCAAAATAATATCAGTCTCATTTCCTCTTAGGAAACTAAATGAAAAATGAGGCTTGGAAAGAAGTTCATGAAGTCAACTAATCAGTTGCACAGCTCCAGGAGAGGATTACCCAGAGCAAGCAGGGCTTCAGGAGCCCTTTTCCTTCACGGAACCTCTGTGTAAGCCAACCCTGGGAGAAAAGCCCCCATCCCATTGTGCTCCCACCTCTGTGTACCTCCTCTTGAGAGAAAGTCCATACTCCATGTTTGGCAAGTAGACATCCTTATCCATAAAAAGGGTTTCTGACCTACAGGAGGCATTTATTTGTTTTTCTGTTGTGTGGAAACACAGCACATTAAGTAGTCATTTGCCATACAAAATCAACTCCAGAATCCAAAACCTTCTACAATGGGAGACCAAAAGCCAGATGAGAAACCCAGTCGAGGGTTCTTGTGTAATGTTTCTGCTCAGTGAAGTCTACGGCTATGGTTTCATCTAAATATTTTGCAAGTGCCTGTGGAAGAATAATGTTACTAAAGTTACCCTTCATAACACTGTTCTTGTTATTTCTGGGTGGGGTTTTTTCATGATGGCTGCATTTGGCCATTCATGTGATTTGAGGTTCGAGCAGGATGACCCACACCACCTTGGAAGCATCCTTTAAAAATTAAACACGTTGTTGTTGACGCCCAGCATCCACCTCAGGCCAGGTGAAGCCAGATACGTTGCTGTGTTCGTTCTTTTGGACCAACCCTATCAACACCAACCTGTTGTTTTAGGCAAATCAAATGCAGCGATCAGTTCTCTTCAGCTACTTTTGACCCTGTGCTCCGGTCTATTTTTGCATGCCTGGGATGGGAATACCGCAGGTGAGGCAGGGCCACGGCCGCAAAATAAAACGGTTCAGCTCCTGAAGCAC
>NW_010252857.1:33551-34885 GCF_000690775.1 Eurypyga helias
TGTCAGTGCTTACACAAGCAAGCACCCGTCAGGTAAATCTGAATGCAGAAATGACAAGATACATGCCAAAACCATGGACTGGGGCTCAAGTACCTACAAATCCCAGAATAAAGATCAGCCATCCTAACCATCTGGATACGCACGTCACAAAACAATCTATGCAATTTGTTTTTTGCTCTTAAATCCTCCTGTCCTAAAAAGAGAAAAAAATCAACTTAACTTTAAACAGGGTTTGGTGTTGGTTTTGGTGGGGTTTTTTTGGTTGGTTAGTTGGTTTTTTTTACCACAAACATCTAAATTGAAAAATCCTCGAGCAAGCTGTTGCTTTTGTATTCCAAATCTTAAAACAAAACCAAAACCCAAACCTAAAACACCTAAACAACTAGATTCTGTGGCAGACATGCTGCCTTCCGATGCTAGGCGTTTTTATGTATGAAGTGTTCCTAGTAGAGGCGTGGAAGAAAATATCTCGATTTTTGCCTTTGACAATGTGACTTGTAAGAAGCATTTTTTCAGCGCCAAGAAAGATCAGTCACGTTACTGCTGGCAGTAAGTAGCACTCCCGCAAGTTGTAAAATTCTTTACCTGCAGACGAGTGGCTCTTGAATAGGTTAAAAAAACTATTTCCTGCCTTTTGAAGATACGAAAGGGACCCAAAAGGGTTATGAAATCACTGCAACTGATAGCCTTCAGACAGCAGCGCTATCAAAACGTGAGGATAAATGACTAAATTCATCCAACATCTAAGTGTTCACAGTCAGTAAGTTCAAACTGGGTGTGAATTGCCTTCAGCAAGGCCAGGGTCTACAAGGCATTGTGTACTTAATGGAGTGAAAGAATAGCAGGTATTATGATTGACAGCAGTAGTGTACATATATATATATATAAATATATATGTGTGTGTGCCTACATTTATAAGAACCTGGAAATGGCATGCAAGACTTCAGAGAAATGAAACCACAGAACTGCGGTAAAGTTAACAAAAGTGCCAATATGATACAGAAGCCTATCTTCCAGTTAAAAAAAAAAGAATCCCAAGTCTAGACGGGGAGTCTGGAGCCAAGAAACTTCTGCGGTCCCTTGCCCAGAAGAGGAGACCAGGTCACCCCGAGCGTGCCAGCGTAAGAGGGCTCAGCAAGGGTTCATTCATTGTGCCTGCCCTACAATCACATACAACCAGGCCGTTACCTGGAAAGTTTTTTGATGGCCTACTGTTTATTGATGCCTACAAGTCCAAGTCCTGCACATGCAATGAGCACTGGGACTGGAATTGGGCTGTAGACATGTCTCTCTCCTCTTTCTTCCCAGGACCCATCATAGAATCATAGAATCAT
>NW_010252858.1:0-2007 GCF_000690775.1 Eurypyga helias
CACCTCCAGCCTACCCCAGCGTCCGACGGGAGCTCCCTGGAAGCCCCTTCTTCCTTTTCCTAGGCACCACCAGCCTTAAACACCACCAACTCCCCGCGCGAACCCGACAGCCCTTGCCCCACGCCAGCCACGCGTCGGAAACCTCCCGCCAGGAGGGCGATGGGAAGGCGTTAACGCGGTTCCGTCTGCTTTCGGCCGGGCCGGCTGGCGGTACCGAAAGGCTGACGAAAGGTTTCCGCTGGCGAGTTGGGGTTTTTAAAACCTGACGATCCCGGGGAGCAGAGGAGCTGAGCTTTGAGGAGGTAAAATGATGAGCAACGTGGCCGGTATCTGAATTTTGGAGGGAAAGTGCCCCCCTTTGGTTTAATATTATGAAATAATATATTTCCTATACATTTCTCTATATACCTTTATTTATTTTTTGGCAACTACACCACCTCGACGCCGGTCACGGCACAGCAATGTCCCTCCCATACGCCGGGAGTACTCCCAAGGGTACGGGAATGTCAGTCGCAGAGGGATAGCCCCCCCGTCGGAATGCCGGGAACAGGAAAAAGGTGACATTCGAACAGGCGCAGCGGCCGTACGAGGCACTGCCAAGAGAAACGTGCTTTGTCGGGGTTTCACCCCAAACGGAAGAGCCTTAAACCGCACTCGGAATAAAAGCAACGGAAGCAAACAGTTCCGAAGGTCAGCCTGCCTTTTCCAGTAACCAGCTGGTACGCAAACTGGCGTAAGCTTTTTACAACCCTCTCCCCCACACACCTCACACTTCCCATCCCGCTGTCTCTGCAAACGTAAATTCTTGCTTTCACACGGACGCCACATACTTCTTTTTTAACCTTTTTTTTTTTCTTTTTTATAAAACAGTATAAAAATAAGAGCAACAGCCAAGCGCTACCGGGGAGTTCACGCCGGGCACGGGTGACGAAAATCCCACACCGGGTGCTGTAGGAAGGGCAGGATCGGTATTTGTGCTGGACAAACGGACTTGAAAAAGAGCAGTAACATCCTTTTTTCAGCTGCAAGCCTAGAGAAAGCTGATGCACGAGATCCACAGACGCAATACTTCCACCTAACACCTGCTGTTAGTCTGAAACAGCATAAAGGGTGACCCGAGGCCGTGACTAAGCAAAAGGAGCACTATAATACCACGGTAAATTTAACGGCAACACTCAAACACCTCACCCGTTTGTACATTAAATATAGTAAAAACAATTACCATTCACCAGTGTCTGGGTGTTTCTTATGGCAACTTTAGAGTAGGCACCTTTTTTTTCCCCTCCCCCTCTCCTTCTTCTTTAAATTCTCCGCCCCCCAGTATTACTTCTCACGAACAGAAGCAAGAGCAAGGTGATGTACATGATCGGCTGCCCGTCAGGTGTGCCGGCGGCGCTCCTCGCGCGCAGGAAAGCGAGCCTTGGGCGGTGCCTGGTGGTTACTGTCAGACGTTGGAGTCCTCGTCTGTGATACTGGTGCTGGGAGAGCGAGTCGCAAAGTCCTTAAACATCTCATCTTCTTTCAGCATGTGCTAGAAAGGAAAGGAGAATCAGGGAATCATGGAATGGTTTGGGTTGGAAGGGACCTTAAAGATCATCCCGTTCCAACCCCCCTGCCATGGGCAGGGACACCTTCCACTAGACCAGGTTGCTCCAAGCCTCATCCAGCCTGGCCTTGGACACTTCCAGGGATGGGGCATCCACAGCTTCTCTGGGCAACCTGTCCCAGTGCTTCCCCACCCTCTCCAAGTCAAGGCTCAGGCCCCACACAACTAAAATGAAGCCCCAGGACCGTCCAAGCCCTGTGCCCGGCCGCCAACACCGCCACCAGCCCTGCCAGCCGCCCCTTGGGTCCGCTGAAGGCACTTTTCACCTCTGCCAGCCCCTGACCCGCTTGTGGCTCCGTCCCCTTTCCGCTGGCCCAAATGGCCGGGGTGACACAGGCTGGGGCTGGGGTCCCTCCAAGCAAAACCCACGACCCCCGGGCGGCAACCCGCCCGCCCAAGGG
>NW_010252858.1:2083-17456 GCF_000690775.1 Eurypyga helias
ACCAGGGGTCACCCCGACCGGCTGGGGGAACCTTCCCACTAGCACAGGACATCTTCCTCAACCGCTCGCTCTTCTTTTCCCCTTTGTCCCTGTACAAAACCCAAAGGGCCTCATCTAACCCCTAGTGTGGGAGGAGCGAAGCCTCATCACCACTGACACGGTATCTGACAGACTGCAGCCCTCGGAGACAGCCGTGCTCCGCTCTGTCCCAAGATTACGCTCTGGCCCCGCGCCAACATCGACCAAAGCCACTGCCCCCAGAGCTACAAACTCAGCTGCCTGACAAGCCAGGGACAGTGCAGAAAAGCCGGACTTGGTGTATTTGCATTAAACAGCCCCGGGATTTCCCGCTAGCGACGGGGCAGTCTCACGCCCCCCTCTTCCAGCAGAGATCCTATTCCCCAGAGCCCGCTTGCGAGCCTTACTGTCAAGTTGTTGATGCCTTCAGAAAACGCTCCTATTTGCCTCACCGTCCCTTCCGAATCTTCCATCTGCAAAAATAAAACGGGGTAACGAATCAGTAACACATCCACCGCGCGCCACGACAGAGCGGCAACGCAGGGCGGCACGTGACGGAACTCCTTGATTACTCCCGACGGGTCAGCGCGGGGAGGGAGGGGTTCAGCTCCCGACGGCGCCCCACGCGCAGCCCCAACCTCCTCGGGCCGAGAGACACTCCTGTTAGTGCGGCGTGACCGACGGAAGTCAGGGCCTTCACGGGCCACAGCGAAAGGAAGGCTTCCCCGGGAAAAGGGGGGTTTTCCATCAAACCTGACAGCACAGCCGAGGGCTCCAAACTGCTCCAACTGCCTTACCTGCTCCAGCCTGTCCAAATCATCATCGTCATACACTCGGATATCCAAGCCAGGCTTAAACCCCTTCTTCGACCCACTTCCAGACGCCCGCCCCAGCTCCATAGGACACACGTACTCTTCCACATCGTCTTGCTTCTTCTTCCTCAGGCTCCCAAAATTGCTGAAGGCAAGTTTCTTTGGCTTATAAGTAAAAATTGACAAGAAGTTAGAGAGTCAGCAAAGAATCCACAGATCTCTTACTCTTGAAAACTCGTCGTGTTTCAACGACGAAGGGTCAAACCCTGCTGCTCCCCTGAACAAGGATCTCCTGCCTGGCTGTGTGTCACCGTAACTGCATCCCAAAGAAGGAGATGCATCCCCCCGTTCTACCAGTGTTAACGGATCACAAGTGAGGTGAGAAACCCACTGCGTTAAAGCACGAGCACACGGACCGTCAGAGGCAGTCTCCATCCTAAACACCGTCCAGCGCGGGCGGAAGGGCAGGACGCGTGCGAGCGCGACCCATGAGAGGCCGAGACGTGGCGCCTTCGTGGCAGACACGAAGCGCCAAGCCCAGGTTTGCCGAGTCCTGCTCTGGCGCTTCCTTCCCGAGCGGCCAGCCCCTCTTCTCTTACCCAACCGCCCTCCGAACGCGGCTAAAGCCAGCACACCGGAGACCGAAACGCCTGCCCGGAAGCTCCCGCGCCGACGGGGACAAGCGACCGACCTTCACTTTGGCAGTCGCTGTTAAGAGGACGTAGTCCGGGGACTCCATGGCTTCGCGTTTCTGCTGCTGGGCCTCCTGCCCGATGAGGAGGTTGAAATGAGTGGCCAAGTGCCGTCTCAGCAGCGTCTTGTTGGGTGGGATGTTCAGCAGCTGTGCCATGGTTTCCACGTTGAAACGAGGCTCCAAAACCTGGCAGTCAAAGCACAGGGAATCCTGAAGCCCGTACCCGCCCAGGAGGTCTCAAGGACACCGACAGGGACACCTATCTCGGTCGCTCCCTAAGGCTGCTTTGGGGTGGTGGCTTGGGTTTTAATGGAACATACAACAAAGAGGGAGGAAAGGGAGGTGACTGGTTAAGGATTCACACAGTGCTACCTCCAGGCTTGCCTTCTTGAGTTAAAAATAGAAACAAACCAGCAGGTAAGAAGCAACTAAATCCGCCCTTAACTCATGTAATGTGTGAAGCCGCCACAAAATATTTACCCACTTTCCGCTTTAATGCTAGAAAACGTAGCCAGAGGTAGGATGGAAAATAAACAGACAAACTGTCTGGAGCAGGGATATCGCCCTTAATCACCACAACAAACGCCTGCACCGTAAGGCTCTCGCCCGGAGTACCTGATGCTGGAGCAATTAAAACCAAACCTGGATTGACACTGAAATCACAAATCTCACAACAGCAACAAGCCTTCCTTACAAAACCCTATCGAGGTCTGGGAAGGAAGAGGGTGGCTGTCTAGCAGCAGGACAGCAGTGCCCAGCACCGCAGGACAGGCCGCACCCAGATCAAACTGTGAGGGGAATGCAGATACTCGAACCCATCGCTGCCCACGCTAATCCGTCCCAAGGCATGTGTGTCCTTTAAACCGTCGGGTAATAAATGTTGACGGCCATTTATTATCAAGCAGAGTAAGAAGATAAGGTGTGTGCGGCAAAGATAACGCCGGAACTTTGCTCCAGCCATCCTCAGCCGCATTTTTTTTTTTTAATTAAGACGGAATAAGCCTTACCATCAGCCCCCCGTGCACGCCGCTGCCCCGCAGATTAGGAGCGTACTCTGCCAGATCAACGGAGCGCAGCCACTCCATCACACGGTGATTGGTCCACTGGGTGACCTCAGAAGGCGTGACGTTGTTCTGTGAGCGGGAGGAACAGGCGGTTACGGCGACTGCCCCAGCCCCAACCCTGTATGGAAACCTACGTGCACTAGGACCACTTGCGACTTCTCTCAGTAGAACCGAAAATTTAGCTGGCTCCATGGACCGCTGCGCTTTTCCTGCAGATACAGGAATCTAAATCCAAGAGTCTGGGCTGCTTCCTCATCCATGGCCCTACCCAGCACAGACTGCTTCCAGAACAAACTGATGGCAGCCTCACCCCTGGCAACAGAGCCGAGCTCCTTTTACACAGGAAGTTTTGACACAGCCATCAATTTTCTAGGGAGTTACACAAGACTCACGGCAGCAGTCCGCTGAGTTCAAGGCGATTTACGTTCCAGACAGCACATCAGGGACTAAGCCTGATGTGAAAGGCTGCGAGAACTGGGCTTGTTCAGCCTGGAGGAGGCTCCGAGGAGACCTCATTGCAGCTTTCCAGTATCTGAAGGGGGCCTACAAGGGTGCTGGGAGAGGACTTTTTACAAGAGCCTGTAGTGATAGGACAAGGGGGAATGGGGATAAATTGAAATCAGGGAGGTTTAGATTAGATGTCAGGAAGAAAGTCTTCCCAGAGAGGGTGGTGAGGCACTGGGACAGGTTGCCCAGAGAAGCTGTGGATGCCCCATCCCTGGAAGTGTCCAAGGCCAGGCTGGATGAGGCTTGGAGCAACCTGGTCTAGTGGAAGGTGTCCCTGCCCATGGCAGGGGGGTTGGAACTAGATGATCTTTAAAGGTCCCTTCCAACCCTAACCATTCTATGATTCTATTCTATGATTCTGAGCCAGCTTTGGCTAGGAAGAGGAGCGGGAGATCTGGCAAGGGGACGCGAGTCTGGGACCATGGCAGGTAGAGGAGAGAAAGTGGTGTTCCAGGTAGTGATGGCAGGGCACGAGACTTGGAAGAACAACATCAGAAAAAGGAAGCCAAATGGAACAGAGTAAAATAGGAAGGAGGAGACAGGAGGAGAGGGCCAAGCAGGACTAATCTGAAACACCAGGGAAAAACCCTAGAGCATTCCTCTTCAGAGTTTCATCTCCAAGCAGTACCTCATCCGACGGCCTCCTGCGCAGACAGTTGGGCTCAAAGTTGTTTATTCTCAACACCTGAATGGCTCTTTTGATGCTGAGGTGGTGGAGGACGCTGACAACTTTCAAGGACAGCAAGTCATCCTGCCGAGGAGGAAGGGGGAGTTAACACAAACGTGCTCAGAGGTGGAACCAGCACCCGACTGGAGGAGGCTGGTTCGGATTCTGGCTGAAAACGGCACGTCTGACACATTCGAGGGTAAGATTTTAATACGTGAGACACGTGATCAACATCAACCCCGCTCACACAGGCCACGGGAGCAGGCTGGAGGCACGGGCAGCCCGAAGGCTGGCTCTGCCACAAGGCGCCGCAGGGGAAACCGGCTGTGCCTTCCACGGGGAACGTGGCAGGACAAGAGCCTGCCGAGGCACAGCCACGCTCCGGCCTGCGACACATCGGTGGTACAAGAGCAGCTGGCTCTTTCCCCAAAAGCTCCATCCTCACGTCTTTTGACTTAACCATTCATCCCACGGGGAAGCTACGTGAGAGCTCGCGCAGACCGGCAGTTCGGGCTCCCACCGGTGGAGAGCAGTCGCAGAACAACCCACGCCACGGCGAGGAACGAGACGGTGCCTCACAGCACCCCTCTCTCTGCACTGGCCACGGGGCACAGAGACTGCCTGCAGCGGGGCAGGTAGCTTTTGGACATCAGGAGCCGTGAGAGAGGAGTTTTCCCCCTTCACGACTACGGTGGCAAGCGGGAGTTTGAGGTTGGCTCCACTAAAGTTCCCTCTCCTTCTTGGACTCAGGGCTCCTTCAAACCCCCGAGGAGAGCTCAACTCTCCGGACAGATGTGGTGGATGATGGTGAAGGAGACAGAGGGTTTAGATGAAGCTCACAGGTTACAAAATCCTGCTGGTGCTACCCAGCTCCTGGACGTAATACAGTGAAGTCTTCCAGCACAAGATCAAACTCAGCAGAACCTCCTGGCACCGGATATCCAAGACTTAAAAACTAAAGGACACAAACACCAAACCACCCTATGTGGGCAGCACGGATTCAGCATTTGACCAGGACGCACTCAACAGCAAAGTCACGCCAGGGAGCTGAGGCAGGTTAGTCCCGGGCAGCAGCTGCAGTTCCTCCGCTGCGCTTGTCTTGCAGGAGAGTTAGATGGAGCCTCCTCCCAGTGCTGCTCTAAAGTGCGTAGAAAATACATGCAAACATGGCGTGAAAAGGTAACTTTTACTCTGCCCACAGCACGGCTCAAGAGAGAACAGGAGTGTGACTGACTTCTCGTTATGGAGAAGAAACGAATACTGGCGATGCTCAGTCCGCACTTGTGTCTCCAGAGAAGAACAAAGGTCTGGGCTTATCTTACCGGAGACCTTCCACAAAGGAAACCCACTTGGTTGGCTTCACCTGACAAGTGGGAGCTGACGCCGGTGCTAAGCATTTTGAAATGCTCCGAGGAGACCTCATTGCAGCTGTCCAGTATCTGAAGGGGCTACAAGGGTGCTGGGAGAGGACTTTTCACAAGAGCCTGTAGTGACAGGACACGGGGTAATGGGTACAAATTGAAATCAGGGAGGTTTAGATTAGATAGCAGGAAGAAATTCTTCCCAGAGAGGGTGGTGAGGCACTGGGACAGGTTGCCCAGAGAAGCTGTGGATGTCCCATCCCTGGAAGTGTCCAAGGCCAGGCTGGATGAGGCTTGGAGCAACCTGGTCTAGTGGAAGGTGTCCCTGCCCGTGGCAGGGGGGTTGGAACTGGATGATCTTTAAGGTGCCTTCCAACCCAAACCATTCTGTGATTCTATGATTCTATGAAACATGTTATGCAAAAGCTATTAAAGGTAACCTGTTTTCAAACAGGTCGGCTCTTAAAACCGCAATTTTCTTCAGGAGAAATCGCTTCCTAAGCACCCACATGAATAGGTGAGCAGACCGAACGTTCGTTCACTGAAGAAAAAACTCACCCGCTTCTATTAATTAATAACAACCCGAAGAGCAAAGGCCCGGGTGCGTGAACTGCGCCCGCAGCATCTGCACGCTTCTGCGCACTTCAGAGCGCAGCCTGAGCACACCAGCGTTGTGCACAACAGCTAAGCACAAGATTGCCCGGTTCTCCTGCGTGAGCCCTGCCTCTTGCTCCCTGTGTTTGCTGTTCCACCTTAACATACCATCTGGAAAGCTGGAAAGAATAGAGGAGATACCTGCAGGTGAGCAGTAACCTGTTTTCTACAGGTCACAGCTATTAGCTGAAGCCGGGACACTCACTGCAGTTTCAAGGGGTCCCTTAAAGGCTGCGGTGAAGCACACGGAGACATACGGTGTTCTGGCATATCCTTTTAGCAGCGGCGATACCTCTGACCTCCCTCTGCCTTCTCCCCTCAGCTATCCAGAAAACGTGAAGACCCAAGGTAGGAACCACGCAACAGCTTTAACGTTGTTGTCAGAAACTCTCCTGAGACACAGGGTAGCTTTAGCTATCCAAGCCTGTATCGGCGGTGCACTACGTGCCCATAGGTGCAGCCTCTGTGATGCAGCAGAAGGAAGGAAGAGTAAGCTCCAACTTGGGCTTCCTTTCCATAGATCCAGTCGTCTGGGGCAAAACTCGTACGGGCAGACAATGGCCACGTGCCACCTTCACGTTCCTTTCGAAAGCTTTCACCAGAGGCGCCGTGTAACGCTCAGTCGGCCTGCCGACCTCCACACGGTGCTTTCTGCTCTAGGGAGCTACATCCAGCTGTGATCGGCTCCTCGTGCACGCTGGATCCCACAAGATGCCCATAAGGGACCCCAGAACGGCTGGCTGTGACACGAGACCCACCCAAGCAGCTGCAGATCCCCTCCTGCACCCCACAAGCCGGCTGCTTGTGGGACCGGCCGGGATTTGGCTCACGCGGGAGGGCCGAGGGGAAGAAGGTTGGTGATGGTGGCTGGTGGCAGTGCCTCCTCTCCCGCCACAGCTGGCTGTCTCTCTCCCACCCTTACAACAGGGGCAGGAGGGTATGTTTGTCTGGGGCCAGGGCTGCTGTGGGGGGAAGGCCTGGGGGAGGCTGAGAGGGGGTGAACTTGGCAAGAGGCTGCTTGCAGAGGTGCGTGGTAGGGTGAATCTACCCTATTTGCAGTCCCTAGGTGGTCCTGGTGCTAAGGAGTGCAAACCAGGTTGATGCCACTGGCAAAACGACCCCAAAGGAGCAGGAGGGGTCTCTCTAGTCCCACACGGTCTTTGGCGGGCTATCGGGAGGTACGCCAGCGTGCACTGAGGCGGGGAGAAACTACGAACCCCAACAAGACGTCAGGAAAAGAAGGGCCATTCACTCACCACGCTCATGTAATGGAGCATTCGGCCGTCCACCTTGCCCTCATCGAACTGCGTCTTGTACTGGGGGAGGCCGATGTCATCCAGCCACCCTAAGGCAGAGACAGGCACTCAGGTTGGTGTGGTGGCACCAGTTAGCAGTATTCCCACCCCCTGAGTCCCAAAATAGGGGGAACCCCTATCAACAGCTGCGGCTTCAGCACGTAATTAAATCTTACTGGTAACCCAGTGGTAATCCAGTTTTCCGTGATTGTTTTCCTCTTCAGACCCGAGTGCCTGCAGAGCAAGCTGAAGCTTCTTCCGATGCAACGGGTGCTTTATCCCAAGCTCCTGTGAAAGGAAGGGAAGCAGCAAACCTAGAGACAGCACTGTACTTTATTTCTCCCCCTGCTGAGTTACAAACGGTTTCAGCGAGTCCCACTGCATGGTGTCACTTGCTGGTGACCTGGCTGGTGTCTCCTCTATTTGCTGGAGATCAGCATCATTTCAGCACGTGTTCAGCACTGGGGAAAGGCCCACGCACTGTGGTGGATTCATTCTAAAATGTGCTGGATTGCAAACTGAATGAAAACGGAGACCTTATAGCACCTTCCAGTACCTGAAGGGGCTACCAGGAAGCTGGGGGGGACTTTTGACAAGGGCCTGTAGTGACAGGACAAGGGGTAACGGGTTTAAATTGAAAGTGGGGAGGTTTAGATTAGATATCAGGAAGAAGTTCTTCCCGGAGAGGGTGGGGAGGCGCTGGGACAGGTTGCCCAGAGAAGCTGTGGATGCCCCATCCCTGGAAGTGTCCAAGGCCAGGCTGGATGAGGCTTGGAGCAACCTGGTCTAGTGGAAGGTGTCCCTGCCCATGGCAGGGGGGTTGGAACGGGATGGGCTTTATGGTCCATTCCAACCCAAACCATTCTGTGATTCTATGAAAATGTCAGCCACAACATTCTCATAACAGGTTAAAAAAAACCCCAACCCACAGTATAAAACACGTTAGCATTCAGAAAAATACTTGATGGACTACTTCCTTCCCCTGCCCTTCGGCAGGTAAGGTTAGAACAATTATTTCATTAAGAGCACATGAAGGTCCTAGGAATTGCCCAAATCTATTAATACTTCCAAATGCAGAACACCTTCCCCAGTTTAGTTGCCAGTGCAGCCATTGCAGGCTCTCTTCCATCCCACACACACCTTCACCAGTGCTTGCTCGTTAATCTTACCTCTGATAACATTATTAGATGTCACTACGTCCCTGTGGTGCTTTTCTTATTCTGGTTGTAGTGTAACTACAACCCTGAGTTAGCTCACTCCCTCACTGAGAAAACAGGGCTACTGTTTGGTGAGGACAGTGATTTTTAGAAGTCGAAAATCCAAATGTTAGCAAACACTGTGGCTACAAAGTATAGATTGAGGCAAAACTTGTAACGTTGCTAGTTTTAGAAAACAAGATGTAAACGGTACTAGGACAAAGGGATCACCCTCATGTGTAACAAACCATCGTTCCTCTGTGTAAAACGGGCAGAAAGCAGACCAAACCAGCAGCTTTTACACCTCTCCCACACAGGCTTGTACCACGCACAGGTGCTAACGCGTCTACACACGTGTGGTAACGAGGCACTCTCGTGTGCGGGTTTTAAAGCGGCGTAGCCGATTCGGACGTTAATGAAGTTAAACCACATATTTGACACAGGCGCTAACACGTCTACACACGTGTGTGATAACGAGGCACTCTCATGCGCGGGTTTTAAAGCGGCATAGCCGATTCGGATGTTAATGAAGTTAAACCACATATTTGTAATTATTCGTTTCATGACACTTCTATAAAACTTCAGCTACCAAGAAACGTACTTGGCATTGCTGCGGATGCCAAAAATTTTAAAAACTGACATTTTTAATTTTTCTTCTTTACTCGATGCACCTTACAGACACGATTAACATGCCAAGAAACAGCAATTTTTTGTATGTTCAATTGAAAGCAGTGTTTCCAGTATTTCTCACCTTTTCCAGATCCTGCTGAGAAGCCTGCAGAAGCGTTTGCCCAGACAGTATCCAGTGTTTGCCATGGCTAATGTAAGAGCCCAGCCCCTGGTCCTGGAGCCAGCTGCAAACCTGCTCCTTCGTCCACTTTGCGAATGGCATGTCCAGCTCACTACAGAAGATTTTACCAAAGACAGACTGATAAATCCCACGCCTCACATCTCCTAGTCTCATACCCAACGATTAAACCAAAACCTAAGCAGACTACATGAGTATCCTGTGGGAGTTGGGACAATCTCCGTGGGAGAATGCGTCTCACCCTCGCTGTTAGGTGAGCCTGGGGAGGCAGAGGGTGTCTCTATTTCTAAACTGCCAGCACCACGAAGCACTGATGGCTGCTGATCTCCTGCCACTATCACGATAAACCTCAACCCTGCAAAGACCATCTCTCATGGGAGGAAACGGCCTGGATCCGCCTGCTTCCATTTGCCAGGAGAGGGGACGTTTCATTTGGCACCGCGCTTCTCCTCTGGAGCTCGTGCTCGCTCGGAGCTGCCGGGAAGGCAGGCACCGGCACACCTCGCACCACTCGGCTTACTTGTGGGACTGCCCCAGGTCTCGCGACCAGCCCAGCCGTGGCCCCGCCGTTGCCCGTGTCCCGCCTCTTTTGAACTCCGTCTCGGACATGTCGTCTGGGTTGAAGGTGGTGGACTGGCTTCTTTTCAGTCTAAAGGAAGAAAGCAGATTCACGTTTGGCTGAGGAAAAGGCATGCTTCTACTACTGCAACCCGTAAGATCTCCGGAGGGGGCTTGTAGCTCTTCCTCCACCCGCCACTGACCTGCTCTGAGCTCCCTCAAATGCCACTTGAGACAGTAACCCATGGAGCGACAGGTCAGGGGGGGAAAAAGGGCAGATGTGTTCCCAGCAAAACCCCATGCAAGCCCCAGCTCTGGAGAACGGTCACTTCTCATCTCTTACTTACTTGCCAAACAACTTCTTGATCCCTCTGGCCTTTTTCTTGGAATCTGGAGAAGGTGGAGTCATCTGTAGACTATCTGTTTCTTTAGGGCGAGGGGGCAAGCCAGCCAGATCCAAGTGATCTGCAGATCCTTTCTCCGTTTCAGCTATTAGAAAGCAAAAGCCTCATCAAGACTCATTCGTGCAGGACTGTACACACAAACTCCTGGACTCGGGAATGACTCTTCCTAAAATCACTGAGAGCCATCACGTTAAAAAAAATGGGGCAAAGAGGAATGGGAAAATCCAGGAGAAACAACATGTGTTCCTCCTCCTTCACGAGCCTGACTGGGAACACTCCGAGGGAGTGCTCTGCACCGGTTAAGTGCATCCAAGGTGGGGAAAAAACCCACCCTGTGAATCAGTCGGTGAACTGATTCAAATCCCAAGTTTACCCTTCCTCGGGGAGTGCTCTAGCAGTCCTTTCACAGACAGATCCAAGCCATATGGATGCCCAGGAACAATTAGGTGCCGTGTCAGGGGACCAAACCAGGAGTCCCCAAAGCACAGAAAAATAAATAATTTCCCTGCAGGCATCTTTCCTAATAAGCTGCAGTATCCCCTAAGTCCCTCATCCAGGAATTTCCAACAACAAGGAACTCCTCCTGCCCCAGGAGCAGGAGGGCCCTTTCCCCTCACTTCTGCAAACTGTGGAATATTCTGTTGCTTTGCAGTGAAACGCCGGGGAGTTCAGGCTCTGTCTGAATGAGATCTTCTGGGTGATGCACAAGGCACCTCTGGTTAGAGACCCTACACATCACCACCCACTCTAAAAGCATTAAATCTTTCCTCTGAGCTGTTGTTTTCTATGACAACAAACCTAAGGGCTCCTGTCCCCAGAAGGGAAGTTGTCACGAGATAGTTTAGTAAAAGCTAAACTAACGAGAAAGAAAACCATTTTAAGATCACAATTAAAAAGAAAACTAACAGAATTGCAGTATCTACCAGGCTACGTAAGCAGAGGTGTGCCAGCAAGTGCCAGAGAGCTGCATAAAACTACCACGTGGAGTTGATGCCACCTACTCGCGGGGGACAGTGACAGCACGAGCCTGCTCAGGTGAAGCGGTGGCAGCCAAGTGGCCTGCAGCAGGCTGACGGTCAGGCCTGTAACCACTTTCACCATCTTTTAACAGGGCTGTGCAATTGGACGACCACCATTTCCTTTTGAAACGGACTCTCAGACTTCCAGGGGAAACCCGAACACATTACGTGAACCAAGGTAGAGCATATACGGCCGGGACGTGTGGTTTCAGGCCACAGCGTGAAGGCCGAGGCGGCCACAACGTGCCACCCACAGCAAAGTGCGGGCTTCACCGCCGTGTCTTTCTGCCGGGCAGAGTTCCGATGGTTCAGCCAGAATACACCTGACCACATCCCGTTTTCCACCGATGCTTTAGAGGTTAAAGCTGGCAGTGGAGCAACAAGGTCACATAAAAGATTATTTCTGGGTGCCCTGGTCTGACCGCTGTTGCATATGGGGATCATAGAATCACAGAATGGTTTGGGTTGGAAGGGACCTTAAAGCCCATCCAGTTCCAACCCAAAAAAATCCACTAGGCCAGGTTTCCCCAAGCCCTCATCCAGCCTGGACTTGAATCTGGATCCTGCCAGCAGAGACAGCACTGATGCCGAACCAGGCTTCTGCACCTGGGGTTTGGGCTTTACCCGTGTAAGAAAAAGTGCTAGCTTAGAAAAACCACATTTAAACAGCCTTCTAGAGAGAGAATGCCAGGACGAGGTTGGGTGCATTAGCAGCAGAGATTTGCGGGTATTGCAACGTTTGCTCCTTGTGCCTCACTCCCTCTCACATACCCACACCGCCCTGTGGAACACCCAACATTTAAGGGGCTCCGTGGGGAACGAAGAGGGCCCAGGACTCGGTCTCTCCGTCAGCGATGGGCACGCCGGGCGCCTGTACAACCGCCCCGACTGACACAGCTCTGCTTGCTCAGGCAGGGGCCTGCCGGCCTCACCTTGCCAGATCCACCCAGGGAACGCTCACACCACAGGACTGGTTCTTCCCGCGTGAATGGCTCCATCCGCCCCAATTATTTCTCCTTCGGTTATTATATGATAAATATAACCGCAACTCAGAAGAGGAGTTACGTATCCTTCCCCCCAGAACTCCCCTAAGTGAATGCCTGGGAAATACGCCTCGTTCCTTGCTCTTCCAGGGGCTCCAGGACAGACGACAGCACAAAGGCGCCTGTGGTATTTCAACGTCACCGATCCTCCCCCGGTACCTGGCTCTGTGGGTAACTTTGCGCTCAAAGTTACGGCAAAGGTCTCTGCAAATTAACCCGCAATCTCTCTCATTAGTAGCAGTTACCGAGCGATGGCGCAGCCGACTCTGAGCAAGAGGGCAGATGTTACACGGCAACTCCTTTTAGGGATGAGTGAAAAGTTTGGAGGCAGAGCTCTGGTGTCTAGTTGTCGTTTGCAAAGTGCGTGGCCATAACGGGCTGTTAGCAGCAGTCGCAGCACAGCGCTGGTACCGGCAGACATGCAGGATTACCGTACCTAAAGTAGGTGCACTCGCACTTCGACTGCGATCTTCAGACATCCGAACAACGCGCGTAACCACACGCAGCCCAACGGGAGAGAACACGCAGAGGGACAAGGTAAAACACAGTTCAAAACTTACATGGGCAAAATACAAGACAGAGGAGGGCGGTACACGAGACACACTACATGCAACACTGAATTCACGCACAGATTAGGATTACCAATTCACTGTTAATGCCTCTCTCACAAAAAGGAAATGCAGTACAAGTCTACGGTAGGGAGGGTAAAACGGCACCGCAGTCACTTTGGTGCAGGGAGGTCACTGTCTCCGTGACACGCTGGGCACGTGACACGCGTGGCCTCCCGTGAGGTGGCAAAGTATCTGGCCACCAGCTTTACCAATGGAAGCACTGAAATCTGCGTAACATAAATCCCTTACTCACAGGACCCTGCTCTAGATGGCCCATCTTCCCACCCTTTACGACAGCCACAAGTACTCTGCTTTGTCAGACGAATCGATTTCCGGATGAAACAAGTGATTACACACATGGAATACACCAAAGCAAAGAGTCAGACTCCCAGAACAGTCCGTACATCTGTGCCAAGTAAGCCAGCAAGTTCCCACGCTGTGTGCCGCAGGAAAACATGGGCAGTATATAATAAATGCATAGGTACGTTGTTTCTTTTGAATAAGAGTAAAAAACATGTCATTAAGTAAGAACAGGAGACTCTTGTGCTCCACAAAGCAGAAGCTATCCCCCTTCAGGCTTCTGAGAGACAAGGCTAAATTCCTAGATCCCATGCAAGCCAAAACCTTCAGACGAATGGCAGCAGGTGGGATGCCCAGACCCACCGGATGCTTGAACTGCAGCAGTGGGAAGACTGCTACAGCAGAGCAGTGAATGCAAGCAGGATTTCAGCTGGTGGCCACAGCGACTTCCGCATTAAGCGGAACATTTTGTTTATTTCTTTGTCACGTGCAAATGTCATCGACAACACCAAAACAACCCCACTTCCTTACAGGTCCAAAAATAAACGTGAGCTTGAGTAACTTGTCAATCCTGTTCCTGTTGTCACTCTCTCTTTTGTAAGGCTGCTTAAATACACAGAAAATAAAGACTGAGTGCTGCTGCCTCAATCCTGCACATGTGAAAAATCTTACGAAAGACAAACTGAGGATGGAGCCAGGGGTAAAAAAAAGCTGACAAATCCCACGCGTGAACTACTGCCAGGCAGCCAGCATTTCAAAACAGCAGTGATTCACTATAAGGGCCCAGGGAAGATACCACAGCAGAGGTTGATACGGATCATATACTTCATTATGAGTTTTTTCTTCTGTTGTTTTTTCTTGTTGCTGTTTGTTATTTTCCAAACATTCTACCCAGAGAAGTGCCATCAAGTCACGGTGAGACTAAGGCTGGCCTTTCTGCTTCTTAAGACAGTTGCAGCTGTTAAGACCCTTGTTCAAAACACACAGAATCTGCACGCAGGTGCGTGATACCTACCCAGATTGGGGGCACTCGCGGTCCTCTTGTTATTTTTTATCTTGAAAAAGCCTCGTCCAAATGAAGATCTGGCTTTACGGGTACCAAAGCTATCCTCGTCGCCTATGCCAGCATGAGAAGGAGACTTCGGAGGCAGAGTCGCGAAATTACTACCTTCCACAGGAGGTTTAACCTGCTCGAGTCAGGAAAATAAAGATTCAGTGTCAGGGAACTGGAAAAGGCTCGTTGAGGGAGACTGCAAAGTGACTGCTGACAGAGAGATCTGGAGAGTCACTTTCATTTGTTACCACAAGAAAAGAGAATGCAGAAGCCACAGAGGAAAACATGAACAGAGAGGAAAACAAAAGCCATGGATGAAAACGTAACGGTCTTAATTTGAACACATTCGGAGCCCACGATTACCATCACCATCTTTTAAGAGTAACATATTTTAAGAAGTTTCTCACTTTTGGCATGTCTGGCTTACAGGTATAGGAAAGGTAAAAAAATACATTCCTGGAGGATTTGGAACTTTTCCAGCTTTCCAGGTTTTCTGTCTCCCCAGACAGCCTTAAGGGCACTGGGAAGTAAAGAGGGACAGTATATGGGTTCTCTGCCAAGTGTCAGACAGCCCCTTCTGCCCATCACTGCTCTGCCATTTCAGAATTAATGGATTAATTAACTATGTTTGCTGCCAAAGCTGAGAGGAAATTAAGTAAGGATGCCAGGACAGACATCAGACACACCAGCTAACCAACTTAAAGCAGAAGTTTGAGCCTTGTGGTTGTTTCACCGTCTTCTTAAAAGGAGGAGGAAGCAAACCCGTTCACAATCCAAACAGGAACCTCTGGCTTTTGCCAGATGGATACAGCATTCACCCAGTGAGTGGTATCAGCGGTATGTTGTCTCTGCTCACGTCTTCCTACAGGTAGTAACTGCTGCACGCAAACTACGGCCATACGGTACCGCAGGGTAACTGTTCTGCACTGACGGGCTCTTTCGGAACACAGTTGCTACTCACAGAAGACAGTTTGGAAAGCCAAAGCTTTTTAAAGAGACACTAATCAAAGGTAATTACAGAGTCAGTAAAATACTTAATGGTTAGCTTTGCTAATTACCTAGTGGTAGAACACGTGGGGGAAACATTAGCTTAGCTCAGTTTATGCTCCACGTTAGCAACCTTATGCTCAACCAGACTGAAGGATAACCCACGTGTGAGGAGACGAGAACGTGCGAGACACGAAGCCTGACGCTGAAGCGATGGTGACAACCATCATACGCTCCTCGCTAGCCTGTCTGCGGGTCTGCTACTCCCCCCCCCCGCCGGAACCGCGTGCCCCAACCGCGCGCACCGAGCCCTTCGGCGCC
>NW_010252859.1:0-202 GCF_000690775.1 Eurypyga helias
TTGGATGGGGGCTGGCTAGGCTGACACCCCCCAGAGCCGTGCCGGCACGCGGAGCAGAACTTCACGTGCCCTATGGAGAAAAACTCTTCCCGGGGGATTGGGGAGCATCCGTGGGTGGACTTTAAAAGGGATAAAACTCTGGATCATGCTGGACAGGGTGAGGTGCTGCGATTCTTCTGTGGCTCCCGGCGAGCTCGGCTGG
>NW_010252859.1:347-665 GCF_000690775.1 Eurypyga helias
CCGGAGCTGCAGCCTCTCCTGTTGGAGCCCTCGCTGGAGCGGCCGAGCTCCGCAGGGTCCGGTTCCCCCTTGTGCGAGAGCGCAGGCATCCCCTTCCTCCGCAGAGCCAGACTTGATTCGTGGCTTCATCAGATAATACCCGTCGCTGCGAGGTGTCTGGAGCCGAGCTTGGCCGCCCGGCCGAATCCCGAGCCGGCTCCCTGAGCCGTGCAGGGAGGCTCTGTGAGCAGGGCACTCGGCGCTGTAGCCAGGCCTGGTCTGGGGGCTGGGCAGGCGCGGGGTGCTCCGCTTCCATGAGAAAACCAAGAGATCTGGGTC
>NW_010252859.1:709-1933 GCF_000690775.1 Eurypyga helias
AGGCGAGAGCCCGGGAGCAGCTCCCCCGAAGCGGAGCCTGCAGCCCCCCGAAGCAGAGCCGCTGCAAGCCCTTCAAAGTGGAAAGTGTTTATTTCTGGGATATCGGGTTTCCGGCAGGAAGGCCGGCGACTGCCAAGGTTTTTATTGGATCCCAGTGAAAGGAATTTAGAGAGTCCTGTGCTTGTTGTCTTTCCCTGAGCCTGCAGTGGTTAAGGAGCGTTTTTTACCTTTGAATTGGAGCGAGGGGTGCGAGGATTTGGCATCCGGCACCGGCACGTCGGTGGTGATGGAGTTTCAAACGGGTTGCCTTGCGGTCTCCTGCGCAGGAGGCATCAGGAGGGGTTGGGGCTGGGAAAACACGGAGAGCGGCTTGGAAGGAGTTGAAAGAACCCGAACTCCGTTGGGCTGGAAGCACGTGGGAAGTGTTGGTTGAGCTCCTCTCCTCGTAGCGGGGCTGGGGCCGGGTGTTCCACATTTGTTACTACTTTGGACAAGGTTTTGACTGTTCTTGGAGGTGATTTTATAGGAGATTAAAATTCCGAAGACCACGTACAGTGGCTTGATTGCTTCAGCGTGTCGTGGAGACAACTCCAGAGCTCTGATTGCCCTTGGATGCTGCCAGCACTGACCAACATCCCGCAGGGCCTGAGATCCATGCCGTGTCCACACATGGGGAGCTTTTGGCTTAAAGCGGGGGTGTCCCAGGGTCCCTTCGAGCCCAGCTGGAGCTGCTGCCCTGAGGAAGGGGAAGAAGAGGGGCCGTGGCCGTGGTTCGGGTCAGAGCTGCTCCCGGTAGGAACACGGGTGGAGCAGCTTCCTGCGGCGGAGAGATGGGATGGGCCATTAAGGCAGTGCAGAATAACCGCGGGATGCGATCCCGGGCTCTGCTCGGGTCCCTCCAGCCGATGGGTGCCGCAGCGTCGGGCCGTTCCCTCGGGAAGAGGCTCTGAAATCTTGCGCCTTGCTCCCAGCTCCTGCGCTGATGGGCACAGAGGCTGCACGGGAGCTCCCTGCAAGCGCTGGAGCTCTTGGAGACAAGGATTTCTTCATTTAGGGCTTGAGCTGGGGGAAGAAGGGGGCTGAGCCCCGTGCGCCGCAGCGTTTCGGGGCTGCGTCGCTGTTTGGTGCGCCGTGGGTGCCTGGTGCCTAAATCGGACATCGGACGAGCAGTCTCTTCTCGGTGTCGGTGGAGGGGGGTGGGCTACAGGCCCCACGCTGGGCGAC
>NW_010252859.1:1968-2645 GCF_000690775.1 Eurypyga helias
CTTCCTTCCTGTTGGAAGTGGGAGGCACGGCTCACCATTTTGGGGTTTGGGAGGGGTTTCGCACTGTGCAGATGCTCGCAGGATCTCGGGGCGGATACTGGACACGAGTGATTTCCTGTTGCTCTCCCAGCTTCAGCTGCAGGATTGGGAGCAGCATCCTGCAGCGCTGAGCACCGGAGCGTAGTTTCTGCGGGGCAAATTTTGCTCAGTGGAAAAAAGGGGTGGGGGAGGGTAAGAGAGGAGGATTTATCCACTGTTCATTGTCATTTTTTTATTAACAAGACGATGCCGATCTCCAGGGCTCTGGGCCCCTACGGCTGACCCCCAGGGCCAGGAGGTGGGAGGTCTGCAGGGGCTGTGGTGGGCCACGGAAGAGCCCTTGGGGCCACGGTCATTCTCACTGCCTGGGGAGGGAAGAGCTGGACAAACGAGGCAACCGCTGGTTGAGCAGCTAACGAGCTGTGCGGGACCCGGGCTCCTCGCGCTCCCGGACAAGCGCATGTGGAAACCGCCCGGGAGCGTGTGCTGATGAGTGTCTCCTCTTTCCAACGCCAGCAAGATGTATTTATTTGGAGAAAGGAGTAAATTTCTTTTCCCCTCCAGGAACTATTGGTCCTGGAGAGAAATCACATTCCCAGAGCCGTATCTTGTCGTCCTTCCATGACCCTCTTCCTCCG
>NW_010252859.1:2704-3143 GCF_000690775.1 Eurypyga helias
CCCGTCTTTGGAGCCCTTTTGGTTGGAGTCGGCAGTGAGCCGTGGCTTCCGAGAGGCTGAGCCCCGGGGGGAGAGAGGGCCGGGGGCAGCGCAAGAGGCAGCGGGGACGTGGGAGGGGGGAGCGGGAAGGAAAATATTGAACTTAGAATGAAAAGCAGTGAAGCAAGCAGGGAGGGGAAGAAGGGAAGAGTGTTACCTCTGGAGCGGAGGCCAGGAGGGCACGGAGCAGCGTGGCCATGAGCAGGTGGTGCAAGGCCACAGAGCCCCCCCGCACGCAGGAGGGCTGGTGGGGCCATGTGTGTGCCCCCACCCTGGACGCAGCGCCCTGTACTTGTTGTAGCCGGGATGCTACGGTGAGGCATCGCACCATCGGCCCCACGCAGGGCGCCATTCCTACACCATCCATCCAGGGCTCCAGCGTGGGACCAGGCGGGGCTGA
>NW_010252860.1:0-202 GCF_000690775.1 Eurypyga helias
CGAGGCGTTTACAACCTGGCCATAAAGTGGGAGCGGAAGATCTCCCTGCCTCTTGCACTGCCTGAGGATTTGGGCTTTGGGGAGGGGGGGCAGAAAGCCACCCCACAGCTTCTCCCAGGAAACACGGTCTTCGCCAGCCTCTAGCTTGGGATCGACTTTTTACAAGTGGGGGTCTTTTCCTTGAAAGGAGAGGATACAGTGG
>NW_010252860.1:355-1313 GCF_000690775.1 Eurypyga helias
CATATAATTGCGGGTGTTTAAATTAAAAAAAAGAAAAAGAAAAAAAAAAAACCAGGAGGAATTCAAAACAATTTCAGTCCCCGAGTGAAAGTGTTGACTGAATGAGTGTTGGTCACCTGGCTCCAAACTCAGATAAGATGGGGAAACTCATCTGTCAAGTTTGGAAGCAACAGCTGATCCAAACGTCTACGTAGTAAGAAGCTGCTGAATTGCCGTGTGTTTGTGGGTTTCACTCACCGTTTTATCAGTATTTGAACAACCTTTTTGTGGTTTTGCTGTGTTCACAGAGTGCGCGGAGCCCTGACTTTCGCCATAAGGCCAGAGAATACAGCCACGGCTGTTATTTTATCTTTAGATCAGCAAGTTGGTATCGGAGGCAGGGAAGAAAGTACATTCTTGTGGGTTGTGAGAGTGAGATATTCCCAGATAAACTCTTCTGTGATCTCATTTATAATCCACACGATCCCGGCTATTTTATTTGGCATATGTATGTCGAGAGGAGACATTTACCGGGGTGGGATGTTTAGGATCCAAATACGATTATACGGCCTTTTTCAGGGAGTTATCTTCTGTGTCACCCTCCTTGTCCCGGCAAACACGTTGCATTTTTGAAGTGTTCTGTGAGACCGAACCGTACCTGCTTCCCTGTGGGCTGTTAGATGTCACCGGTCAGAGTAATGGAAAAGGGACGAAAGAGGAAGGCGGGATTTGGTTGAGTAACGGCTGTTCAAATAAAACTTGAAAAGGTCTTTTCATAAGAATAACGTTATTTTATTTTAATTCCCGGGGAATGCAAAATAATAGGAAGCCAGATCCTCGCTAAAGCACTGACTAAAACATGTAAGGAAGAAAGAGGGAGAAAAAGAAACAGAAAAATAAAGAGGGAAAGAATGAGAGAGAGATAAGGAGACAAGGAGAGAAAGAGAAAAAGAAATAGAAAAAAAGAGAGAAAGAAAGA
>NW_010252860.1:1443-1881 GCF_000690775.1 Eurypyga helias
AAACAAGAAAGAAAGAAAGGAAGAAAGAAAGGAAGAAAGAAAGGAAGAAAGAAAGGAAGAAAGGAAGAAAGGAAGAAAGAAAGGGAGGAAGGGAGGAAGGGAGAGAGGTAGGGAGGAAGGAAAATGCTATGTGTGGAAGGAGAAGCCAAGGTCGCAGTGTGAGACTGAATGAAAGTGTCGCAGGGACATTGTCAGAGGGAGTATGGGGAAGGGTCGTGAGTTCAGCGTCGGACCGGCTGGGAAATTCACGCCAATTTGCCTTTGGGAGAGTCAAGAGCTTTCGGAAATCCGCTTTCTTTCCACCATTGTGGCAGAGTCCTGGGAGGTTGAGGTCGGTCTGTTCTGTCGGTTTTCCCTGGCAAACCCGGGCGAACCCCAAAGAGCCCCGCTCGGCAAAGCGGGGAGTCCGGGGCGGGCGGCAGAAGCGGCTCCCGGGCA
>NW_010252861.1:0-5484 GCF_000690775.1 Eurypyga helias
GCTGGTGTGGGGAACCCGCAGTGTCCCGCGGCAGTCCCACTTCCCAAGGTTGTCCCAGGAGTTCTCTCCAATGCTTCTTTTAATGATGCCATTTTCTCCTGCAATAACACGGAGCTGTTACTCTGAAGTAAGTGAGGCCCCTGAGTAGCTGCGTTTCCAGCGCGTAGAGCTGAGAAAATGAGTCGCTGCCTCCTCAAACGGTCAGTGAAAACACAGACGCCCCGGAGAACACTCAGGGTTGCGCAAAGCCCAGGGTGCCGCACTGCTACTCCCTCGTTTTATCCTTTGAGGGTTTTGTACTTCTGACCGGAAGTAAACGTGTATTTCACGGGGATGTGGGCATCGGGATGAGCGTGTAAGGGCACGCTGCACGCGCACGCTTGCCAGGGAGCACTGCCCGGCCTGTACGAGGTCGTGCCAGCTGTCCTGAGCGACACTGAAGACACCGAATCGTACGCCCCGCTGTACACGTATGTGCTGGGGGGAGAGCTGGGAAATTAAAGCCTGTGCTGTCTGCTAACCCAGGGACCCATCCTTCTGCAGGGCAGGAGGAAAACCAGCCCCTGCAGCCAGCCCTGAGCCGTAATCAGAAGGTCTTTCTTTTTGTTCATATCTGTGAAATCTTTTTTCTTTTAAAAAAGGTACGATTTTGTCCCAAATGAAAGACTTCTGGAGCAGCTTAAATCAAAAGGTTGACACTGAATTTCTTCTTATACAGCTTTTGCACTTCCACGTGACCTTGGTAGTCACAGGGGCCTTTCTGATTGCATCCAGCCAAGTCACCACGTCCATTTATTTTGGATCCTGAGCTCCCTACGATTAGTCATCACTGAAGCTACAGAATATGAGATGTTGGATGATAGAGCAAGCGTGAGCCAGACCCTCAGTCTGTCCCTTAGCAGCAGCCGTGGTGGGACACGGTACGAGGTGCTGGCATTACTGGCTTTCTCTGGGAACACCACGAGAACATGCCCTTTCCCTGATTTGCCTCCGGAGCAGTGAACCTTCAGTGGGAAATGTTTAAGCTGCAACACACTTCTTAATCCTGAATGATAATGAGTTTTCCCTTCTGCCTTTTCCAGGATGCACCGGCAGAACGTGGCCCAGGTCTGCTGGGGGTGACCGTGGGTACCATCGTCCCAAGGCACCGGCACCGAGGACAGCACCCTAACCACGGGACGTAAAGCACTGAGCCGGGGCTGAACACGCCATGGGAGCAAACACCTCCAGCAAGTCACCGCCCTTCGATGGAAGCGAAGACGGTAGGAGCTTCTCCTGGTTATGGTCTGGGACTGAGGAGTCCACGGCTGCAGAGACGGTGACCGAGTCACTGCCCGCTCCTGTGCTGAGGTGGCAACACCCAGACATCTTGGTTAAGCTGAGGTGGCCAGGGTCTGCAGCAGCAGACAGTGCCTGTGGTCTCCTATGGAGCTGTGGTTGGTGTCACATCACCTTCCTGCCCCATCCCTGCAACTAGGCGCCGGGAGAATCCCTGTGGGCAGGGCTTTGGTTTGGAGATGTCTCTGGGGCGCTGCGAGGGCAGGGACGAAATGCTGCTGGCCTGAAAGGGGGGGGCGTGTTGTTCAGGAGGTCATGGCACAAGGAGGGCTGGCATGAAGCGGGGTGGGAAGAGAGCTTGAGTGGTGTGTGGTCCCATCCCTGCTTTGGGGGTCACTGAGAAGACCCTCAGCAGAGGTGGAGGTTTCAGCTGGGCAGCTCTACCCGTTGGCACCAGGAGACCAGTGTGCAGGCTTGGTCAGCTGGAAAAGGAGAACACAGCAGTATTGGAGGCCGGTGTTACTGTGCTGCCAAGATTCTAGAGACAGTCATTAAGGGATTGTTCCATAAATATATTTCCTATTGCCTGAGTCAGCTTGTTGATGGCCATATGGGCTTTCACCTTGGTACGGTAATAAATTGCATCTGTAGGTAAATACAAATACATAGACATAAAAGTGAAATATCTGAGAACGTAGATAACTCATCAGCTGCTGCCCCAAAGGTAAGAACCCCAGTCAAGGAGGAAGTAATCCCGATTAGCGGGGACATAAGGGGAAAGGGAGGGGATGCTGGCCAAAACCTGGCCTTTCTCACACGGCTCCCCAAGGAAAGAGGTCGTGAGGAGGCACATGCTCTCACTCGGGAAATGCCATGATTATACCCCAAGCAGCACCATTAGTGCCCGTGGCACGACAGCCGCCTGCCCCAGGTCCCGCTATTCCGTCTCTGTGCGTGGCTGCTTGGGGAAGGGAACAGGCGTTCCACCCCGCAGCGTGTTCCCCTCGCTGTCCCAAACCTCCCTGCTGTGATCCGGCCCTTCCCTGTGCCCCTCGGCTTGTCGTTCTGCAGGGAAGATCCCTCACTCTGGGGTCTGCGTTCCTGCTGTTGCCCCCCCGGCACAGAGAGGGCCAGCGAATCGCTCCGATCTCGGGCTCCGCACTGTTCCTTGAACCTGGGTTTAGAAATACAACCCTGCTATAAAAATGGTATTTTTTGCTTTATGCTTCAGTTGCTGCTTTATAGCAACTGTATTATCCTCCTTGGCATCTCTTGCACATCATTCGTCTGAGTTGGCATACCACATGGGTTTTCTCTCTGAAGGGCAAACGCTCCAGCTTTTTTCTTGGAGTAGATGTCGCCAGGCGGTGAAACGAGGCTTGTCAGACCTGGAGATGTGGATTCAGGATGAAGAGCCTGTGTTTGGTGTGCTTTGGACACCACAGATTTCAGTGCTCCTTGGAAGCGAGACTCCAGCTTGGCTCGCTGTGGAAATTGGGGATGGTAGGAAAGCTGAAACAGAGGGAGGTTAAAAGGTGATCGTCCCTCGTCCGAGCGCCTTTGATAAAAAGCACGCGATTCGACTTTCCTACGACCAGCTCCGCTACAGACCTGTGCTTGCAGTGTTGATGAAAACATTAATATTAAAAGAGGAGGAGGTGGAGGGTGTTCGTGTTGCGTTCCTGTGAAGGACAGTAGAGAGAGGGTGTTGACACGCGAAATCTGGCTGCCCGCTTAACTCCTCTGCTGTGCAGCTGTTCCAGCTGTTCACAGCTGGCCGCACGGCTGCGGCTCGTGGTCTGCTCCGCTGGGGTCCCAGCCGTGGGCTGTGTTGTGTCCCGTAGCTCCCGCAGCCGACCTTTCTGTACAGCGGGTGTCTGTCCCCTCTCTTTCCCAGTGGGCGATAAGCATCTCCACTCTCCCTTTTTCCCCTGCAGGTACCCACTGCCCTCCTCTCTGGTCGAACTGGTAAACAGGTCTCGTGAAACTCAGGCGTTGTCTGCTTGTACCCTGAGGTTTGCAGTTGTTCCGGGTCTGAAAAACAGCCCGTCTTTTTCTTCCAAGTGCTGTAGCTGGAAACCATAAACGTTGCTGTGGTTAGATTGTGGCATCCTACCTGGAAAGACAATGGTGATGACAAGAACAAATCTCAGTTTAGTGTGGCTGTTCTGAGGAGTTGTCCCGAGCCTGGGTTACCCAGGGGGTCCTGGCCCGGCACGCGGCACCTGTCTGCAGCCTTTTTTTGGGGGAGGTTTTGGCAGGCTCAGCGGGCTGTATGGCTGAGGTTGGGTGACCAAAACCAAACGTCTGCTTGGAGCAGCCCTGCCGGGATGCAGAGCAGGCAGCTCGGCCAGCCTTGCCGTGGTGCCTTACCCAGCAGTCGGCAGCGGGGCTGGACCCCGGTGCGGAGCATCCGCACGGTAATTTCATTTGCTGTTTCGCTGGAGCTGTTTATTGCCCGAGATGGAACCCAGGCAGCTTCCTCCGGCCTGACCAGAAACACTTGATATGTGGGTCCTTCAGATCAGCACTTCCAGAACCCTCTCCCTTGCTGTGCAGACGTCACCTCCTGACCTCCGGCGGGAGATGGAGCTGGGAGGGGAAGTGAACTGTGCCTGTCCCCCCTCACTGTCCCTGTCTGCAAAGCTGCTGCTCCTCAGTTCCCCTCCAGAGCAGAAGCAGCCATCCTGGGTGTGGGGTGGCAGCGAAGCCGGCAGCCGGGATTGCCATGTCCATCTCACATGGCTCTTGAGCGGTCGTCTGGAATGCCACAGGGATAGAAAGGTCCAGCTGTCCACTTACAGCTTGACATGGTATAAATGTTTGATGGACTGAGCTTCTTTGCATCTGGCTTCTGCAGGAATGAGGTGAGGCTTTTCGTGTCCAACAGGCAGGTGAAAACAACCGCTGGCTTGTTCCCTGCCTGATTTACCACTGACCAAGGCTGACCCAGGGATTTGCCTTCGCAGCTGAGCTGCAAACAAAACAGCCTGAGAAACACCAAGCTTTAAACAGCACCCGAATCTCCAAAAGCAACAGAAAGTTGCTGGGGTATCCCTCATTTTTCTCAGCCCTTATTGTACAGAGAAAAAGTAGAAATATCGTAATACCATGATATAAATATCATATTAATGTGATATCATATTAATGTAATTTACTATTTGAACGTTTGCTCTCTTTACAGTCACCTTCGACCACTTTGAAATTTTGCGAGCTATTGGGAAGGGCAGCTTTGGAAAAGTGAGTATTTTGTGAACTAATCCCTGTACGGACAGCTGGAAATATGTGAGAAATGGGCAAAAGAGAGGCGCATGTGAGAGTAAAGAAAGAAACCCCTGCGTGAGCTTTGCCCTGGGTATGAGGAAGGAATCAGCCTGATTCCTCATCCGTTCCGCAGCCACATTGTGTTACAGGAGATTAAAATGAGAAACTGATAAATCAGATGGGTTGATTTTCGTTAATTTTTGGATAAGCATTTCCTAAGATTTCCCAGCAAATCAACACGCAGCATCGTGATGCATCTTTAATAAAGAACTCCCATCAGCATGCAAGGCCGGATGTTTTTAGGAGGGTATTTCCCCATGAACCTCCGTGTGTGTTACTCAGCATCACGTTATAGTCACAGGTTTTACTTTCATGCTGCTATGGAATTCCTGCTTGTATGCGCTGGCAGAATTCCAGAGGTCATTTGCCCCTTCACGTAAAGGCACACGCATGCCAGGAATGGGTTTGGACTCAGAGTGCCCCGTAAATCTCTAGACAACAAGATTTATTGGGGGGCAAACCAAAAAAAGCTTGACTGAAACATTGCAAATTCATCCCAAACTCATAAACTGTCATGGAAACAAACCTGAGAAACCAGTCTGGTTTGGTTTGTGCTCTTAAAAACTCCAAGTCCTTCACCGAAGCAACGTTTCTCTCTAGATGTGGTGAAATGTAACCCTAAGAAAGGTTGAAATGCAAACCCCAGCACCCCTCAAGCAAAGCCCGGGGTTCACGGTGAGCTGAGAGAAGCTTATCAAGAAGGGGGAGATCAGGGGCCGCCCCCTGGGTTCTGTCCTGCAGTCCTGGGGTGGAAGGGACTCTCCCAAACACTAAGTGGCGCGGGAGGGACGGGCATGACCAGGGTTACTCGGTGCTATTAAATCCAGCTTGCAGTTCCCTGTCTCCCATCTTTGCAGTGCTAAAATCCCCCCTGGCAGGACT
>NW_010252862.1:0-2915 GCF_000690775.1 Eurypyga helias
GGCGCGGGCGCCCAACGGCAAAGCATCGCGGATGGCCTTTTCGGTGCCTCTGCTCTAAGCCGAGAGGTACGGCCCCGTCAGCAGGGGGGAAGCACGCACGGAGCCCTCCCGAGAGCACCGAGCTCTGCGCCTGAAGCTCGGTCCTTCAGATGCACATAAACGTATTTGTAAATGCCGATGCCTGTACTTCCAGGGCCTCGAAGCACCGCTCTGCCCAGCAGGCAGTTACACCGGCTCCGTCGGTCACCCACCTGCAAGGACGCGACAGGCGAAACCAGAGTGGGGAGGGGGGAATGTGACGGATCAGAACGCCAAGTGCAGGGTAACGACAGCGGGGACGCGGCACTGACGGGGACTGGCACGGGCTGAGGACACAGAGTGGACAAGGAGATGGTCAGCGAACTTCGTATTTCGTTTACTGGTTCAAAACATGTCTGTGGTGGTGAGCACCGGTTGTAAGAAAGGGGTGAACAGATGGAAGCCAAATTACAGCACTGCCTCTGAGTGGCTGCCACACACGCACACACACAACCCCCCCATCAAAAAAACCCACAAAACAGACATTCGCTAACTCAGGAATTAATCATTTGGCTAATGATGTATCCACAGTACAACACAATCCTTCCTTTGAATATCCTTCATTCTCCCGACGCGGGTATCTTCATCCAGATGAGGATCCTACACAGAACAGTGAATTTAGCATCGTGCTCCCCGCTTCAACCCGAGGAGCCTGATAAAGCATGTTATTAAAACAAGCGAACAAACAAACGGTTCATCTGTTGGGACTAAATCTTCAAAGTGGGTGGAGTGGTTTTTTTGACCAGACTTTGGAATACAGTGGATCACTTGATCTCTGGACTGACTCTCCAACACTATGTTATATCTCAGAACAGAATATACATATTAAAGACACACTTGTACTTTTCCATTTTTAACGGGCGAACTTAAGAAGAGGCAGCTGTATTGAGTTTTTGAAGGTGTCACTTACAAACACAAGATTTCCCTTAAAAAGTACCAGTTTAAATGTAAACTATAAAACACTGTCATAACTATAAAATGTAGCCAGAAAACTGTTTAAGTAGCCACAGTCTATTATTCAGTTCATATTGGTTTAAAATGTGGCTCATTAAATATCTTCTAGAAGGCCAAAGCATTTTACAGTAGCTATAAACATATATACTTACATGTGCATTTTAACATCACAATTGATTAAAATACATAAAAGAGTAATCTATTCCTTGGTTTAATTTTTTTTTTTCTTTTTAAAGATTCACCGTCTTCAGAATTCACTCAAGCAACAATGACCAGGGTGGGCATTTATCGCTATTCCGCCCCTACGGAGTTCAGAGTCTTTGAATCGAAGTTCGAGCTGGCTACATGTTTTCAGAAAGGCTAAAACCAGGATGAATGCCCACGTTTGAGGTAATTATTGCCATTAGGTCACAGTTTGCGTAATATAAGTGTATCTAAATCCTTCTTTAAAAAACACGAAGGTATCCCACGGTCCTGGGGGATACCCTTGGTAGCAATCAGAATCCAGAATCCTGATCAGTGGGTTTGCTTCCAATGGAGCCGGCGGTCCCGGAGCACCAGGCGCCCCTGGGCCAGCCTCCGGCCAGCCTAGAGCTCAGGCAACAAGCCATTTTTTTTAAATCCGTTTTTTTAAGAAAAAAGAAGACAAAAGAAGAATTGGAGGTGCCATAACGTAGATGGGTAAAGTTTCTGATCAGAATTCCAGACCGAAGCTTTTCTCTCTTACTCCTTTCCAAACAGTTTGCTAAAAAAAGTAAAATAGAAATCAAAACACATCAGCATTAAATATTAACTCTATGCCAGCACTGCAAAAACTCCTTGGCTACGTTCTGGAAGTGGGATAAGCTTTGCTTTTGCTCTGAGCATTGTTGCCCCATTGCTTTCTGCTTCAAAGAGGAAAGCTTGTTTGAAAGAAAGACAGAAAGAAAGAGGAAAAGAAAGAAAGACAGAAAGAAAGAAGGCAGGAAGGCAATAAGGAAGGAAGGAAAGAAAGCAGGCCAGCAAGAAAGAAAAAGAAAGAAAATCCCTGGCTGTCAGAAGTACACGCAAGTATTTACAAGGTTTGTGTGGATCTGCGCACAGTTCCCCTCACAGCGAAAGAGTTAAGAACAGAGATGTCACAATATTTATCAGTGCAGTAAAAAATATCATTTTTGGAAAAAAATATACCTTTAGTATTGCCTTTCTTAGATTAACTATGATAAGCAAAAGATTAAAACCAAAAACTTTATCTTCAAACACACGTGAATAGTCTGTTATAGCAGCACTGCTAAAACTGGAAGGACAAAGCTAACCCGTAAATGAGAAACAGGAGTTTCAGACCATAAATGCCGAACGCGAAGCCTCCTAGAACGCTTCCCAAGGCTTCTGAAGAACCAAGCCACTCTACCGTCCAAACCTCACCCTTGACACAGGGAAACACTCCGAACCGCGCCTTCCCACTGGAAGTGTCTGACACGCGCGGAGCTCAGCCCAGCTTACCTCCCGTCCGGCTCTCCCACCTCCACCTGCATCGGCGGCTGGTCACAGGTCACTGCTGCCTCTGGGGTCGCTCCCAGCAGTCACCTTTGTCCCCGGGGGAACAGACACCTTCAGCACGGAGCCCTCGGAGAGTGGCGCTCCTCTGCACGCTGCCCGGCTCACTTCGGGGGGGGTCCCGCCGCATGCCCGGGGTGGGAGGGACGGGCCACGGAGACGCTGGATGGGCCCAGCACCTCCCGTCCAACGCAGCGCTCCAGCCAGGACTCCAAGCGCAGCCCTTTGCACCGGAACCACAGAGGGAGGGTGACACGGATGAGTGCCTGGGACCGCACATCCAACTGCTCGGAAGCTTCCATGGGAAATGGGACCACGGCAGGGACAGCTCTGTGAGCAGGACGAGG
>NW_010252862.1:2946-8569 GCF_000690775.1 Eurypyga helias
CCCACATTATTCCCTCTGCATTGCCAACCCTCAGCAACGATTATTTCTCCAGACCCTGGGCACAGGCATCCAGGATTTGGCCCACAGGGAGCACTGCACATCTCCGGTGGGCTGATTGCCAAGCCATGGAAAAACACACGCTAAGTCCAACGCCCTTGCCCAGCTGTGCCCGGCCTGGCCATGGCAGCACTGTTTGGGGTCCGACCCACAGAACAAAACCAGCATCCGAAATCCAGAGAAGGAGACACTACGTCAGCATGCAGAGCATCCAGAAGCTTATCCTCGCTACGCAGCTCACCGCTTCCGCACGGCACCGGCACCGCTGAAACACTTCAACCAACGCCAACAATAACGAGAGAAGAATAAAGTCTTTCACATCCCCTACAATTTAGGATAGCAGCAATATTTAGGGTGAATTTCTCTGCTCGTCCAGCTAGCTACTTGAAATGATGACAGAAACTTGAGAGAGAAAAAGAAAAAGAAGAGAAAGATGGAATTCCACAGCTTATCCCCACTGCCTGGTGGTCCTGACTCGTCGCTTAATTTAATCTCTGGAGTGAGTGGGGGTCTCTTCCTCTCTCTCTTCAAAAAATAAAAAGAGCTTATTTGGTTAAAGAAAAAAACACATTTATCGTCCTTCAAGTTGGCTAATGGAATTGCCTTCAAACCAAATGACGAGACATAATCCCTTGAAAATATCAAAAAGAAAAATGTCACAGACAGAAGCACCCCTTCTTGGAATGTTTGATGTATTATGACAAAAACGCTAAAGAGAGAGAGAGAGAGAGACCTGCCAAGGCCCAAGTTGTTGGGTGCAAGCAGGTACAACTCTGCCAAGGAAGATGCGATTGCATTTGCTCTCTCCGACGACTGGATTTGGCCCAGCCTGCAGTGAGAAGTGCTTCCATTCAGGTTTTCCATTCTGCTCATGTCAGCCGTTCCCTGCACTCCCTCCTGCATTCTGCTTTCACAAAAAAAAAACAGAAATCGGAACATCCGTGTCCAAGGAGAGACACCGTCCGTGCTTCCTTCTGCTTCCCGCACAAGAAGAATGCAAGGCGAGATGATGGGGAAAGGGACCGCTTTTTCACTGTGCCAGCCCTAAGCCACCCATAAAACTTCCCGTATCTAAACATTCGCCTCCCCTCTCAGGTTTCCACGCCGTTTACCCCACGCACACGCAGAACACCAACCCAACCCAACCATGCTAATCCCATTTCCTCTCCCAAGGACTCCGCGAGCAGAACAGGCTGGCTGTTATGATCTATGTGGCACCTACAGCATGCAAAGCTTCGCTTCCCCTGCTAAAACGATCGGGCTTCCCCTGTGACTCACCACACCACGCTATTTTCCATCACCACGGCCGTCTAACCACCTACGGCCGGCAGGTCAGCGCCTCCAGGACGGGCAGCGTGAGGGGTGGCTCCTCCGGCACGCGCTGCGCCCCTTCTCGCTGCCAGCCCCTGCCGTCCTAACAGCCCTGCTGCCAAACGCCCCTCAAAACCAGATCCAAGCCCACATGGGAGAGCAGGTCAGGTGGGTACGCTGGGAGAACGCAATTAATACAAGTAAAATAATTAATACAAGTACTGTGATTGAGACTGCAACCTTCCACGCTTCGCCAGCCCTAGGCCAGAGCAGCGCGTAAACAAGTCATTAGCTCGAAGGGTTTAAGTCTGTTTGTTAGCAAAGCACTCGAGTCCATGATTAACTCTCAAGTCTCTGCTGAGGTCCTGTCATGTTTTTATGGAGTTGGAATTCAGTCACTGCTTCCCCCCGTTCTAACAGAGCAGCCGACACGCATGAAAACACAAATACCTAAACTCTACCAACCAGAACAGCTTAATAAAATTGCACAACAAATAATGGTAAAAGACAGGAAAATCTGCATCGGGGACAACAGAAAACTACGGCAAGGCACGCACCCTGGCCACGTGGACACCTGACCAACCTTCCGCGGGAACGGCAGCGCGGGCGAGGAACCTGCCCTGTCTGCGGCCGTGCCGTACCCAGCTAACCCCGACCCTGCGCCCCAGGGTCCCTTATCCAGTGACGGGACCCAGAGCCGCACCCACGCCGCCGCCGCGGCCCCTCAGATAGCTGTTTCCAGCAGCCCTTTAGGAAAACCAGACCCTGAACGTGCAGCACGACCTTGGGCTCATCGAAAGGGCCCAATGAGTGTGGCCCGGAGCACAAACAGGTCTTGATCTCCTATAAACTTCCTACCAACCAAAACGCTGGTGAGCTGGATCCTAGGGCACAAGGTCCCTACCTGCCCTTGACCCAGCTCTCCTGACAGACCATTACGTTGGCTGCTGTTTGGTTCTGGCCTCTGAATGAATGTTTCTGGACTTACTCTGAAATGCAGGTGTGACACGGAGGGTAACTGCTGTCCCTCAAGGCTGTAACCGCCCACACAGAGTGGCCCCGCTCCCCCTAGGTTAGAGGCAGAGTTTTCATCCTCAGGACAATCTTGCTTCCCCTTTCTTCCTGCAGTTTTCACAAACGCAGCAACCCTTCCGATGCCACCCACGAAGGAAAATAAAATGAACAACAGTAACAACGATGCTAAGAGGAAAAAAAAATAACACAAAGATTAAGGAATGCGTGTGCAATTAAAACCCAGAGTAAAATATAATAATAATAAAATAATAATCATAATCATAACAACCATACAATAAAATAACATTATCTTTCCTTTCCATGACACAAGCAGCACGATGCTCTCGCTCCCGAACCGGTGGGAGGGGAGAGGAATGCAACAGAGAGAGCAGGGCTTTATCTTCCTGTCTCAGACCAAAGGGGCCGTGTTGTCTTTCCAAAGGAAGGGGGGGTAAGGTGCACAGGCTGCTGGGAGATCGCATCCTCATCTACAGTATATTGAGCTGGAATGAAGGACAGGCAGGAGAAGAAAACCGTGCAGGGCTAGCCCAGGAACCAGAGCTGGCAACCAGGGAGGTTATTTGGGGTTTAGCCAGAAGACGACAGCCTTGCTGAACAGCCTAGGCATAGCGGGATCCCTTCTGCTTCCAGGCCAGCCAAGCGCTTGCCGCGAGACAATGTGTTTGTGCTTGTCTGTCCGTCAGCTCTTCCCACCGAGAGAACCTCCTTCCTCGCTGCCGCCCAGGGAGCCCAGCCCTCGCCACGCTGCCGAACCGGCTACCTTCCAGCCTCTCCTGAAACACCCGAATGCTTCAGGCTCTAGTTACCGGGAAATGTGGGGCGGAACCGAGCAGCCACGGAGACTTCGGCTTTCACGGGAACATGGAAACGTTCTACCACACTCTCTTCTCTCTCCTACCTTCCCAGGCCATCCACAGGCACGGCTACTCTGGACACACTTCCAAACACGGAAGAACCCGTGCAGCTCCTGTTACCAGCAAAACTGCCCCCTGACCCAATCCCAGCTGCAGGAAAGGCTCTCTCCAGAAACCTGCTGGACAACAAGACGGCCGCGTGGTGTCCCTTGGTGTGGAGGACCCAGGGGACACCCGCGATCCCCAGTGCCGGGGTCACGCTGCCACTGCAGACAACCCTTCCGGGCGCAGGTGCGGAGGGAGGGGGGGAAGCGCGCACTGTCACGGCTGCGACGACAGAGTGGGTACGGCCCGACGTATTCCAACGCCCTCTTCACTTCAGAAACCTGAGCTTGAGTCTCTCAACCGGATTTTCTCGTGTTTGCTTTGGGACTCCAGTCCTTTCCCGACCCCCTCCCACTAACAGACGCAGTGAGAGATGTTGGCAACAACTAGTGTATCCCCTTTTCCCAGGCTAAAGGCCTGTTCCCGTTCCGGGCACACAACTGGGACACCCTGACACCCTGGGAGGACGCTGCCCTCCCGCTGCACCGAGAACGTCGGCAAACAGCAGAACGCGAATTCAGTTTCCGGGGAGGAAACCTGCTACTTCAACAGGGTAGAAACAGACCAGTCCACAAACGAATCCCCAGACCCTCTGGGAGTCACCCTGGGTCTCACAACCGACCTGGTCACTTCCAGCCCATCCAGTGCTCGACAAAACACTCCTACGCACTTCCAACCCCGACGAGCCTCCCCAACACCTCGCCAAGTGAGCTGAGGTCGACGACGTGGGAAAAAAGAAAACCCAAAACACCACCAGCAGAAGAAAATCGGCAATAACAACCCCAAAAAAACCCAAGAAGAGCTGAGAGTAAATTCCGACTAGCCTCAGTCAGTTTTCTAGGAGTACCAGTGGAAGTAAACCCTTAAACCGCGTCTGTAGTTCGGTAAGGCACTACGAGGGAATGATGTAAAACTAAGACTGTGACAGTTGTAAATGGCTGTGCCGAGGAACACACCACAGAGAGAAGGCAGCATCTGCACGCACACGCACGCACGCTCACACGCACGGACATACCTGGACAATCACATTTGTTACATGCCTATGTTATATCGCTTTTCTTTGTGCAATCACATTGAGGAATAGTCTATTGGTATCGTCGAAGTTCAACACAAAATAGGAAAAAGGGCGTATGACCTGTATAGTGCTACATTCTACCGGGGCGGGGCGGGGGGCGGGGGCCGCTAGAACGTCTCCTCCTGTACGAAAACGGCTGGGGATTGAAAAGGGAAATTTCCAAATATAATAAAAACGAACCGCAACCGAAATCCAACGTACATTATTGGAGATCTCGTTTAGGAATGGCGCGTCTCAGGGATTTATCCAGTGTGTTCAAGGGAGACGCATCCCCATTGCTTCTGCTCTCGACCAGTGCCGCGTGGCCTGCTCTGCCCACGTGTTTTCAAGCGCAGCAGTGCTAGATCCAAATCTGGGGCACTGGGACACCATTTCCTCCTCCTCCCCCGGCCTCCCTTACCCACTTTTTATTTCCAGAATATGAACCCAAACCTTTCTGTATGCTTTGGGATACGGAGAGCACTGCAAAGATGGGGCATAAACCCTTTGAAATGCTGGATAAATCCCTAATCCACATACCTATTGGATTAAAAACCTAATGGATTTCATTTTAGGTGTTCTGGACAACAAATTTCTAGATGAAGCTCACTACTGGATGAAAATAACCTTTAAAAGTCTATTGGTGAAGTTCTTCAAAAGACAGGACCCGCTGGAGGGTCCTTCTGCTTTCTCTCTCTCTCTCTAGTTTGGTGCAGAATGGTTGGTTTTTTGTGGTTTTTTTTTTTTTTCTTTTCTTTTTCTCCATTTTCTTTTTTTTTTTTTTTAAATAAAAAGCGTAGAACTGGTTCTCCCCCTTCCTTCCTCTTTTTCGTTTCTTCCTTAAAGTCTCCTTCGTTCAAGTTTCACGCGAGCCTCCCATTGCATTGTTAGTTTGTCACGTTCTTCAGTACAAAAGCGGCCGCCTCGCTCCCCCGGGACGGGTGCGTCTCTCGCTCCTTATTCCAGTGTTTAGATGTAAGGGTACTGGTTGACCTTGGTGGGGCTCAGTGGGTATCCAGTGTAGACTGTGGAGGCTGGAGAAGCACTGATATAGGTCTGATGGGCAAACTGAGCCTGGTACTGGCTCGGGTGGATGGTGGGCGAGGGCAGGACCCGCGGGCCCATGCTGACGGGGACCTGGTGGACGATGCTGGCGGGGTAGGTGGTGTGCTGCACGGCGTGCCGCGCGGAGCCTTGGGAGGCCACC
>NW_010252863.1:0-475 GCF_000690775.1 Eurypyga helias
TCAACCAAGGACTCAGGGCCTGTGCAGTGTGACAGGGGGGAGGCCCTGGCCACAGCAGCCCACAGGAGGAACACTGGTGCTCTGAACAGAACCATGATTCCTGACGTTTCCCTTTTTTCTTTATTGTTTCAAGTAGAGCCAACGTCCGGAATCTCACTCCAAAATAATTTTCTCATTCAGTACAACAACTGATTCCAATGCAAATCTGGGAAAAGAAAAATTACACCTGTGAGCCTGGCTGATGCGAAACACTTCTATGGCCTCTTTTTACGTCATTTTTACTTTAGCTCCTTCAAGATTTATTTCTCTTCCCTCCAAAACATTCCCATTGCTCACGACAAGAAGCTTTAAAATATGCCAAGTTCCATACGCTGAACCATTTCAGTGGAAGCAATACCAAGATACAGCACTAATCCCTAGATCCACTTACAGCCACTAAAAAGCTACTTAGCTCACCTCATAAACTTGCAACCGC
>NW_010252864.1:0-10687 GCF_000690775.1 Eurypyga helias
AGAGAAGGGGGAAGGATGGACCCTTCCGATGGGGGAGGGACGGGCTGCGTGTGCGGAGGGGAAGGGTGGCTGGAGCCTCGGTGAGGGCCTGGGGCTGGGGATGTGTGGAGGTGGTGTGGTGACCGCCCGGATGGAGTTTAGGGATGCGGGGAAGGGGGGAAAGCACTGGGCCGGCTGGTGAGGTGAGAGTTGTGAGCTCCACCGTGGGGGAGAGGAGTGGGGGCAGGGGGGGTGGTGCTGACCCCTTTTTGCTGACCCCTTTTCCTGGGGGGCTTTGGACGGTCGTGGGGTGACCCCTTTTTTCGAAGGGTGCAGAGAAGTCTCCTCGCAGCTTGAGGGGCTGTCCGTGCCCAATCCTCCAGCGGGTGGGGTTTTCTCCTTGTTTTGTAGGAGGTGCCCAGAAGGGGGAAGGGAGAATGGCTCACGTTGTGCTCCGGAGGAGGAGAGCATAAGGATTGCAGGAAGCTAAAGTCTTCCCTTTCGGGAAAGTCGTGGATTAGTACGTAATGGGCCAAAGGAGTAATATCTGCTGTTTTAGAGGGAGTAGTGGGAATAGGTCATCACTTTCTTTGGGATGGGAGGCAGTTAATGCAGCAGGAAGGAAATGCGGTGCTTGCTCTCCCCAAATTCCCGCCTAGAAAGGGAGTGTCAGGAGGGTTGCCGGGCTCTTCTCTGCAGGGGTGTGTACCGGAGAGGACCTCATGAGCTTTTGCTCTTGGATGCATCCCTATATGCTTAGGCAAGTGTCTGCGGTGTTTGATGAAGGTGGGTGGTTGCCGGGAGGCTTTACTGTTTTTCCTACAATGTGAGCTGCAGTGATTAATCTGCGCTGCTGTGGTGGGGGAGTGCACGTGAGGTTCTGTGGACTGCTGTAGGGTGAACATTGGTGTCTCCCGCACAGCAAGCGTTTGGGTGTGTGGCAGGGTTTGTAATAGAGTTAAGTCTCCCTTTTTGGCAGGTTGGGATGACTGTGTATCTGTACTTAGAAGACTTGGAGGAGGGAAAGGATGTGTTTTGGTTGCGGGTGAATGTTTTCTCTTGGCACGTGGGAGTCTGCTGAAAAATCCTCAGGGAAATAGAGTTCTGAGATGAGAGGAAGGTCCTTGAGTTTGCAGGGTGGACGTTGCCCTGGCACTTGAATGAGCACGAGTAGTTGCCTCTAGTAGCCAAGTCCACACACCTGCATGGCCACCTTCTGAAAGTGTCTGGGAGTTTAGTGTCTAAAAGTGTCTGCAGCAGCCTTTTACATGACATCTGGGCAGTGAAACACTGGAAGCTACGGAACACTGCATCTGCTTTTATAAAATATGTTGGTTTATCCTCTTCCATTTTAAAGAAAAATAAAGGACAAAAGTTATAGTTGAACTAAGTTCATTTGGTTGAACAGTGTGGAAGAGAGAGATGGCAAAGGTCTAGCTGAAGCATGTGTTAGAAACCTTCAAGGATTTAAAACATGAGTTTTACTTCTTGCTGAGAAAAGCTCTCTTTTCATATTTCTTCCTGTTCAGTAATCTCCTGGGAAATGTAGTGAAGGAGAGGACTTCAGGAATGTTGCCAGTCAAAACCCTCACCTTACCAGCTTATGAGACAGCAAAATATATTAGCTAAAAGTTGGATTATGGGAAATGAGACTACACTGTTTATAAATGTAGTTGCTACAGTAATTGGATCTGGAATGATTCTCACGAGCATAATACTTCAGGTTTTGGCTAGGAATGGGTGGTAAGGTAGAGGAAATGTTGGTAGTGTTTGAGGAGGACTTGTTTTAAAGTGAGCAGGGTAAAATCTTGATGTCATCTGTACAGGGGTGGAGATGAAAGATTTATTTAAACTTCCTTGGATGACTACTGAGAAATTAGAAAGAAATTCTTGTTGAAAGTGTTGTAAATCATACAACTCTAGATAAAGAGGAGAACACTTGTGAGCCTTTGAAGCCGAATCCATTAAAATTGGAAAATGCTTTAAATTGTAATCTGTTAGCAAGTATTTCACAAGTGTATGCTTGAAAGTTCGTAGTCAAATTTTGAAAAATACTAAGTTTAGCTGAGCTCACTGGTTTCTTAAGCTAATTTTCCAATGTCTTGAAACAAATATGTTTGTTTCGTGAAGCTCAGGAAACATGACTTTCAGTCTTTGAACTGTATGTGTGTGTTTCTCTGCTAGAGGTAGGCTTGTTTACTGGAGCTGTGCCCTGTACTATGACAAGGCCAAAAATCATGTAGCTGGATTCTGTTTCTGTAAAACTGGTTTCTGGTTCTTGCAATTTCTCCTCTTAATCTCAAGTAGAAGCTTAATCAGAAGAGACTTGATGTTACAGTGCAAGGTGATATTCTATCAAGAGTTTATGCTTGTAACTGAAAGTTGTCATTAATAGTAAAGAATATTTAAACAAGCCTTCCAGTGAGAATTTGAAGCAATACACTGCATAATAACTAATCAGGCTTGTTACAAATACTGATTTCCCCCCCTTCCCCCAGGCTTCAGTTCAGTTTTAAAGTTCCAAGCATGGTTTCAATAATGTAGCTTTAGTTTTGGTTTAGTTGTATTTTAAAGTTACTGGCCCACTGAATATTTTGACTGAATAAAAAATAAACTTGAAGCATGAAGCATGTCTGTCTAAGTGCTGCTTGAAGACTGTCAAATATTTTGACTGACTAATAAAGTTGAAAAGATTTCACCTCAGGCCCTGTTATTTGAGGAGGCTTGTCAAATGGAAAAATTTTTGTAGGCATGGCTGTTTTTGTTAAGTTTTGGGGTAAAATCCCCGGCAGTGCATGGAAATCAACGTTGTACCCATTGTGCTCTGTAGAGGTGTGGATTTACTTGTAATCTTTCTGGTGTTCTGAGCAGGGCAGTTGGTATTTGAGCATTCTGACTTAACCAGTATAAATGAAAGCATGCGTTCATCTACACAAGCTGCTTCTTGTGTTTGGCTGTGAGAATAAATACATTGTGTTAGGAGCTAAATGATAACCCTGTCTGACACTGCTGCAGACCTGTGTAGCCAAATCTAGTCTGAGGTGACAGTGATGACATTGTATGCCTCTAAATCTAGCGCTTCTGTTGTAGAAATCACTATGTAGACAACAAATTAGCTTTTAAAGAATCTCAGCAAACTTTCTTAACTTTCTTTGAAACTGAAAAACCAGTTGAAATTGTCTGTCCTTTTTTTTTTTTTCTTCAGCTCCCCTGTGCTGTTAACATAAAAAAACAAGTTATCAAAATGTCAAAATGCAGAGAAGGAATATTCAGGATGTCAGTAGTCTTTTGGTCATAGTTTCTATGTCACACGTTTCACTGTTCTGCTGCAATAACACCCAGGAAATGCCTGCTTGTTTAACACTGTGTCAACGGGACACTTTGTGGTGGAATTTTGAACTTCCATATTTTCTGGTGCATCCTTAGTATGTTTATGCTTTATTGTTAAATGTGTGTGCATATTTTTGGATGTTGGTGTTAAGCACATTTGATGTTGGAAGCTCCTGGTTTTTTATGTTTAGAAACTCAGGCTAGATACTAACTGCAGCTATATTAAAAGTGTGGGGATTGTGTGCCAGTAAAAATGAAGCAGGATCCAAAATAAGGAAAAAAGTGAAGTTTGTTGTATATTTCATTTTTCCAGCTAAAACAGGTATACTTCAGGGAAAAAGAGATACTTAATTTTTAAAAGACAGTGTCATAGCAAAATATTCATGTTTTCTGGCTTGTGACAGGTATAAAAAAGCTATTTGACTTTGTAACAACGAGGTGGTACATATAAGGGAGCTACTTTTTAGTAAGTACGTGGAGATTGTCTATGATAAAATGACAAGCTGCTTTAATTTTTTTCAGAGTGCAGTAATTTCTGAATTGGTGCAGTTTGTCTCAAAATATAGTGTGGTTTGTGAACCAATGTGAAAGTGAATACTGTTTGTGAACCCACAAAATTTTATTGGTTATATCTGTGTATCTCTAGTATATTAAGAGCTATACTAAATCATCTAATAAAAAAGGATATGCATGCTGAAAACGTGTGTAATTTTGAAGCATCCTTTGCATCAGTTGTTCTCTCCAAGGCTAGGAAGAATGCATGGAAACAAATAATAGGTTGTTGTAAAAGGTATCAAACATAGTTCTTAAAGTTTTCTTGGTAAACTGTGGGCTTCTGTTGGAAAAACAGCTCCCGATCTAGCAGCATGAGTGGAGAATAAGGGTTAACACAACTCAATATATAAGTGAACTAATTGTAAGTAGTAGTATGTTTATCTCATAAGTGTTTTGGGTTTTTTTTTGTGATATAAGAAGATATGAAAGTAGTACATTTAGTTTAGGTCGCTTTAATTTTGCTGAATCTGTAGTTTACTGCATTTTTCTGAAGTTCTGTCTTCTGACATAGTTCTGCAAAAGCCAGGGAATGTTGCTGAGTGAAATGGTAAATCTGACTTTGAGGCTTGTAACCTATAAGGAAATACGAACCTATTCTGACGACCTCCTTTCTACATGTGTTTCAGTGTAGGTTAATCCTGCAGCAGTTGCTGATAAGAGGATTGTTCTTATATTTCCCTGAGAGTTTATATTCTTAGTGGTTAGAGGAAAAGTGCTCTTATGATCCTGTTCAAAAACCAGAAATATCCTTCTAGGTTAAAGATGTCTTTCTGTCTCAAGTCCTGGTATTTTTCTCTTTGATTTTACAGCAGGTACATTTCTCCTCTTCTAGAGGACTGTTATGTTTTCTTGGATGCACTTGCATAGGCAGAGGAGGTGTGAATTTTGAAGGGCTTGTACTTGCTGCTTGAGGTTTGATAGATGACTGCAAAAATGGTAGCTTTCTTTGTTTTTCATTATTTTTATACTTTCTTTGCAGACAGTAGCATTTTCAAGTTATGTTCTTTGGTAATTCATGTTTATTTTACCAGTCGTGTGTGTGGTGTGGGTGTGTTGTGTTTTTTGTTGGTTGGTGGTTGTTTTTTTGTTTGGTTTTTTTTTTCGCCTTGTGCTTTTCTTTAGTAGCTGGTCTTTCCTGGCTAGAGTTAGAATTTTCAAGCAAGGGAAGTTGTTCTAATTCTTGGCTAGGCTTTCACATGTTCAGTAATATTTTCCTTAAATTCTGGTGTGTGTCCTAATATAATTTCCAGTGAATTTAGGGGAGGATGACACATAATAAGGAAAAGGTTAAGATAGCATAAATTATGAATACAGCCAATTTTATTGGTATTGGAATGTGTTTTTACATGTTAGCCATTTTTCAAGTGTATTAGCTCTATGACCATAATTTTACAATTGTTGTATGTTTTTTATCCAGTTTACTGGGATGTTTTTATCCAGTTTAGCTATCAGCAAGAAAGTTACCGTTGTATTTTTAATAATTTGTCAATATTATGAGCTGTATTTCTCAGCTATGCAACTTTCTTGAACCACCATTCTCAAGCTGGCCAGTAAACCGAGAAGCTAAATATACAGGCTGTACACACTTTACACATAGGCAGGTAATTGTGTGTTATATTTAAAGTCTAATTTGTAGGTATGATTGGTGTTAGTGTATCTGTCTTGTTGATATGGATAAGAACAGGCTGGATGATGTTTCTTTTGGAACTCATGGGGAGTGGAGAGTACATGTTGATTAAAGAATGGTATGGGCAGATGACCGTGTTACTCTCTACAGTCTTATTGCTGCTTTTCTGCATACAAAGGCATGTTTACTGGCAAATGGTTTGAAAGTATTTTCATTGTATTTCTGAAACATAGGAAAATAATTTTCTGAAGGGAGATTTATAGAGCTATGTAAACATAGGAGAACTAAGGGATATGCCCACCAGTGTCTTCTACCGATGTTTGTATCTTTGGTCACTGTTCCAGACAGGATACTTGGATGGAGTGGACTCATTAAAACAAATCACTTTTTATTTTACAGGTTATGGTGAAGTGCAGCATGTCTTATCTAGACCCTATGAGGGCCATGCAGGGGTGGCCTCAGCTCAGCATGCTGTCCTGCAGAGAGCATCAAATGAACATGAAAAGAAAATGGAAGAGATGTGTCTCTTAAAGTGAACTGAGTGGAGTGTGGCCTAAAGTCTAACTGACTCTTGTTCTCCCCTCTCTGTCATTCCCTGTGTTTTTGTGTGAGAGGCATGTTAAGCTCAGGGAAAGAAACAGAACTGGGGCTGAAATCTTTATCCTCACTCCCCCCAACCTAATGGGTGAGCTTCACACCTTATATTTCTAACCTGCTTTTTATTTGGTTATCTAAATGAAGGCCATCAGTACATATCTAAACAAAACTTGTTTCACCCCTCCAACTAGTTTGTCACTATGCAGTATTGGGAAAGGGTTTTTTCAAGTGGATTTTATAATTACTGAAAAATGTCTTGTCAATTTTGTTCATACTTGAAATGCTGTATTGCTTTTACACTTGTAAATCAGTTTGTGGAGAACATCCACGTTGCAAAAATTGTCTGCTTAAAGGTGCTGGAGGGTTGCTTATGCTAATCAGCGTGGCTGTGTAAGAGTCACCACTCACAGGAATGTAAGTTTTCTCCTTATACAAGCCCGTGTGGGTTTATAGAAAGCCACATCTTTCTGACCTTTTTTTTTTAAAGTGTAGATAGCTGAGCTTTTCCCTTCCCCGTCCCATTGCTTAAAGCTCCACTTTATGATGAAATATGTGTTTGTGTGTTAGTACAAAGCTGCATGTATGCAACTCTTTCAGTCACTATAAAACTGGCCCTAGTGTCTCCTCTTTTAAGCAGGGCTTGGATCAGTTTTGAAATGCAGGGTGGAAGTGTGTAGAGGCCAACTTTGAGATCAGAAATTCCTTTTGTTGACTTCTGGACAAGGTGGAACAGCAGCTACTAAACTGATGAAACTTCAGTTCAGTTTTGGAGAGAAATTAGAAAGTCAGATGTAATTGCTCAGGAATAAAGTGTCCGAGCTAAATTTGGATTGGTACCTTGCCAATCCCACACTATTTCTCTTCCAGACCATGTTGCTTATTTCTTTGTATACAAACCTCAGCACAGTAAAGGCAAATAGTAAATACAGAAGTTTATGAATGTGAGGCCGTTTTAAAATATTTAAATAATTTTAAATGGCTTGTTTAATTGAGTACAAATGTTATTTTTTTCCATTCACTTACTAACCTCATAAACCTGACTGGATTCACAACTCTTCCCCTCTTAGGGTTCTTCTCAGTTACTGTATCTGTTATGCCTTTGAGACACGAAGTAGGGCAGTAATCCTTTTATGCCACTGTTGAGGTGGTCTCCTGACTCAATGTGAGTGTCCTGTTTAGGAAGACAACATAAGGGATTACTGTAAAGGAAGGTTTTTGCCAGCAAAATCTGCTTTTATAACTTGTAGAAAGAAGTAGCTAAACCAAAATGTGTTCTTATTAGTAAAGCTACTGTAAATAAAGCATTTACTTATGATCTAAGTAGTTTTTTATCTGGATATTTCCATAGTAGGCACAATGCATGCCATTTATCTGTTGCTGATCGTGGAGTTTGATTAAGTTAGTAAAACCTGTTGCACTGTCCAGTTTGTTGCTTTGTTAGCTGGTTTATTGTCTGATACAGCTGCATCGTGCTCACCTGACTTTGAGCAGTGTCTATATGTCAGTATAACGTGGTAAATTTTTTAAAGGGCACTGGGATCGAAAACTTTAATATTAAGACTAAATTCTAGACAGAAGTGTTCAGATTAGCATGCCCTCCTTCAGGGACAATGAGGAGAACAAAGTCCTTGGGCTGAAAGCTTTTGCCCTTGTCTAAATGATGGCTTTTCCAAAAGTCTGGGAGAAACCTGTTATTTTATTACAGAAAAGGTGGATATTGATTAAGAATTATGAGGTAGATTAAAAATATCCTCTGCTTGGAGTTTCTTCTCAGAAAGAGAAACAGTTGAACTGTAGGCAGGTTGGTAGTGAGGGTCTTTTGGAGTTAGCCTTGGGTTCCATTTCTTCTTATTCCTTTTATTAATTTGATAAGAAATTGATGATTTTGATTACAGATCAGTAGAAACATGATGGAATTGCACAACACAAAGCGTAACATTTGTAGTCAGCTGCCTGATTGGGTGTCAGTGTTTTGGAAATGGTTGTCAAGTGAGCAGTATAATGAGTTGGATTCCCTAAAACATGAATCTGGGAAGCTCATAGATCCTGGAACCTTTACAGTGAGAGAAGTGATGTCACCCTACTTACATGACAGCTGCCTGTTCCCAAGGGGAATGAATTTTCCATTAGAGCAGGTGGAGGAAAGAGTATGGAAGACTCCCACGTGAAAGGAAATCAGAGGGCCCTGGCTAGTTTAGCTCAAGCTCGGAGAAAGATTTGATAATGCTGTGTAAATATTTTACAGTGGTAAGCACCATGGGAGGTGGGAAGGCTATTAATGCTTGAATTACAACATCAGCATAAAAACAGATACTTAATAGTCTATGAGCTGGAAATTAAGTAAAGAATCCCAACATCAAAATAAAATTTTTGGCACCCTTGTGGTACAAGTAGCAAGCTATCTTACTTCTCTTTAGGTGAAGGTAGATCAGATTCCTGGTGAAGATTGTGCTGTGGAAGGTGGGTTGTAGCTTGATGTTGGAAGGGATCCTTTTCAGTGTTATATTCGGTCTCTCTAGATGTCAGGAAATTCAGAAATTGTTCTCACCTGTGTTATACAGCCTCTGTAGTTATAAATTAAAAATTGATGTAAGTATACTGTTAACTTTTTTATTAGGATTTATGAAATGTGTCTTTGAATCAACTGTTGTTTTTTCTTCTATTTTAGCACAGTGTAAGGTAGGAGAAATGGAAATCAGTGTGAGAGGGAGCAGAGGGAGGTCACTTAATGCACTGAGCTATGATAACTACTTGCCTGGATGGAACCCAGCATACCCTGTTTGCTGAGCTGGCTAAAATAACTGTAAGGAACAACTGGGCAACTTATCATTAGCAGTTTGACGTAACCCATTTGGAACACCTCAGTTTTTCGGTTAGGAGTGAATCAGCTCCAACTCTTAATTAAATGGATTGCATGGCATCTACTCTTGAGGACACTGTTCAGTACAGTATCTGAATACTAGGGAGAGATTCACATCTGAATTTATTGAGGGGCAGAAGAAAATCATCGTCTTGTAAGTTGGGCACTGTAGTGTGTAAGAGTGCCGTTTCTGAATCTTTCGGCAATGTTTGCATGTGAATTGATAATCATTCTTAAAGGTGTTGTCTTAAAGTATGGGTTTCCTTTAATCTGCTGTGAAATTTATTAGGGCAGAAGAAAAATAGGATTCTCTGAGGACTGAAAGATATTTTGAACTCTGATCAGCTGGCATAGAGGTAGGTAGCCTAGAGGTTTGATTTATGGATCTGTATTTTTGAGAAAAATGTTATGGATGGAGAGGTTGACAGTATATCTTAAACCTGCTTTCTGAGGTTGCCAGGTCAGTGTGCTGGGTGTGCTTTCCCAAAACTAATTTTCACTTAATAACCCTGAACTGATGGTGATGCTGGTTTAGACTGTCAGTGACCTAATTTGCCAGAGGCAAAGTCTAGGATGTTGCTGTTTTCATCAGCTCACTGTACCACTAGCTGGAAGATACAGCTGCCTTTCTGAAGAGCACAGGGCTTCTCTCCCTGCACCACCACCCTCACCCCAAAAAATGAGCATTTACCATTTAAATCTAACTGAAGCTTGTTAGTCTGCTCTATCTGATGACACACAGGTTGTTTAGGGAGCACTCTTTAGTGTTCTTTTCTGTTGGAAGAATTAGAAGCACAGGTATCTTGTTAGTGGATGCTAAGTCTTCAGTCACTCCATTTAGAACTGCAAGAGGAAATTTCATGCCACTAGCATGTTACTAATAAATTGGATGTATCTGGTGTTATCTATTCCTTTTTTATTAGTATAATATCCTCTGCAAATCAAGTCTATCTATCCCCTCAGGCTAGGCAATAATGAAAGCCAAAAGAACAGGCAGGCACTGTTTATAAAAATTTATTTTAGTCCGAGTGTTTCTTGAACAGGAGAATGCTGATGTCTGTAGCCGACTGCCTTCTCTTGCAGTTTCAAGCTATGGTAGTTAAGAGCTGGCTTAAGTAGAAGTCCTTTTTGTCTGTTTCTTTGAATAGGTATGATAACCTAAGTAAATTCATTTGAGATATGAAAGATTCCCTTATGTAAATTGCTATTCTGTATACAACAGTTAAACGGTGTTCTGAAATTTCTGGAAGTTACTTGACTATTTTGTATATTTCCAGTTTTATAAAACAACTTGAACTACATTACAGAATTTTTAATTAAAAATTCAGAGCTCATGACTTGGGAAGTTACTCTTAATTACATTACATGTCTTTGCCAAAAGTTCACAGTAGAGTCAATGTCCATTGAGAAACCTGGTGTGTTGGCAGCTGATGGGGTACATTTGACTGAAAAGGGAAAGCCCGTCTTCGGGCAAAGGCTTGCCAGGCTGGTTAAGAGGGCTTTAAACTAAGGTTGCCAGGGGAGGAGAACCTCAGCCCATCCCCCTCCTGCCAGTTGGAGGCCAGTGCCACAAACAGATGCCCAGAACCTGGAGGAGGACCACAGGTCAGCAAGAGAGCACCTGGGGAGCAGCACAAGGGAAATGCTTATAACCCCTGGTCCTCATGGGGGTCTGCATCCACCCTGATACCTGTTGGATGGACAGCACAGCAGCGCACAAGCAAGCCAGAAGGTTCCTG
>NW_010252865.1:0-2870 GCF_000690775.1 Eurypyga helias
CAAAGATGTTAAACAGCACAGGTGCGTTCAGGAGCACAGTATCTCATGCCATGATGCAGAGCATACTTCAGCCACTGCTGTCCTCAGCTCGCTGCTGTCAGAACAACTCACATGTCATCGCTTCCCAACCGGTGGCTTGCCGAGGAGACTGTCTGGCTGATAAGCAGGCAGAGACGGTGGGTTGATTTCAGTGGCGGGGGGGGAGGAAGTTGTTTTTTCTCTTGTACTAGTGCTGTCAATCCTCAGGCAGTATGTTAGGACTTGGTGTTGGCTCTGAAGGTGCAGGTTGATACAGGTTGGTTAGTTTTGGCCAGTAGCTTGAGGTATTTTACAGTGGACAATATTTTCATTAGAGTGTAAAGATTGGATGAGATTTCTTAGAATAGACCACAGATTGGTATTTCTAACAGTTAATGAATTCATGCTTTTCTCATGTAGGACGCACCAGATTCTAAAATTTTGACATTAATTTGTACCTGATTCTTCCTGTATGTCTTCTGGTACGAGATGTAACAGAGTTTAAGTGTAAGATATGTGATTTTTAAGTACTTTTCTAAGATAGTTTTCTTTAATAATGAAACAAACATTGTAGAGAAGTTTGTTGAATATATATATCATTCTCTTTTTCATTAGATATTATTTTCTCATTCTTGAGCCTTGGTTCTCATTCTCAGGATGCATAATTTGGATTAAATAAGTTAGAATTCAGTCTGAAATTGGTGCAAGAGAGAAATCATTACTAGAGACAAGTGTCCAGTGATTTCTGTTTAAATAAACTGGCACTGATTTTAAGAAAATAGTGGATTAATCCAAAGCTCAGTTGAAGCTCCAGTTTCTGATTCATACAGTGGTACTGCAGCTGAGGCATAATAAAGAGCAAAATATGTTAGCTTCCTGCGGCCTAATGCAGACTGGAAGCCCTAATGAGGAAGCGGATTTATGTGGTTAGGTGAGGTCAAATGGTCTTAAAACCTAGCTGTTACTCTGGCCCAGACCACACAACTCTCAGTAGATTGTCTTGCTCCATTTTCCTCCTAATAACTTCATAGTGGAGTGCTGAGGAGACAACCAACAATGAATGACTAATAAAATAGCACTCCTCAAACCTGTCTAAATGAGAACATTCAGGAGATACCAGAGGAAAAGTGTGTGGGAACAGGAACTGCCCCCCATCTTCTCCTGTTCAAACGACTGTGCAATAGTGTGTCTGCAGAACTAGCAGCAGGTCTGCTGCTTTCAGCATGGGATGTGGAGGTACTGCCAGGACGGAAGATGCGTGCTCCCTGGAAACTGAGGAAGGGGGAGGACTGTTTGCTGGTGATGCAGACTTTGCTAGTGCTGGGCAGTAGCAGTTGCTCTGGAGGGAGCAGAGCGGTTTCTCTCCATGCAGCCCGTCTCAGTTCATGCAGAGCGGGGCTGCTAATGGCCCCAAGTTTTTATCAGCACAGGAAGCTGGGTAAACAGTGAAAGGAAGAGGCCTTTTTCTGTGTGTGTGTGCATGGTCACTTTCTGCCGTGCGGGACATCCGCATTGTACAGCTTTTACTGCTTTTAGAAGTGAGCTTAACCATTTCATCTAACTTTGACCTCTTTCCAAAAGAGTGACCTGTGAGTCATATTAGACAAATAACATCTATTTTTCACTCTTAAGCTGGTTCATGTTTTTTGTGAGCATCAACAGACCCATTAAGTGTTCTTACAATGGAGTCTATGCAGGACTTTCAGCAGTGTTAGAGTTTTAAAGCTTTTTTTAGTAAAAATTGTGCTTTAAAATTGGTCTTAGAAAATTTTTGTTGAACTCTGATAGAATTTTTGCCTTCTGTTATCATTTGCTACCACAAACTAACATTGACATCTAGTCTAAAGAAGCATTTCAGTACTGTGCATTTGGTAGTTGCTCTTCAAATGAAATCCTATAGGAGTTTTGGAGAGATATCGATCACCTTTTATCAGAGTCTGTTTGTTTTCTGTTTCCATTAAGTTTCTTATTACAAATTTAAATTTACTCTAAAACTAGTTGTTATGTTGTTTCATAGTGTAAGAATTTACTTCTTGAATTGCTTTGTACAAAAGACAGCACATATGGTGCTTTTCATTTGGGGGACCATCTTGAAAATCTGAGGGATAAATAAGTCACTTAATATTTCTTTGAAGACCAAAGCTGAAAATTGTCTTTCAATATATAGTAAATTTAGTTTTACTATCCAAAAATGATGTCTTAACTTTTCAGTACAATAACCTTTTTTCTGGAATTCTCTTTTCCCCAGAGCAATATGTGTAGCTCTTTAATGGTTGTTTGTGATGGCAGGTTGGGGTATAATTATTCAGCCACTGAGCTTCTGAACTGCTGCTGTAAGAATAATGTGATTAGTTTTATGTTAATGTCCAAAACCAGTGGCTTGTTTTATTACTAGTATCTTGGTATATTTTGGTTTACAATGGAAGTGCATCACGGTGGTCTGTCATGCCATGCATCAGTACCACAGCGTTGTTCTGAGCTAGTGATGTTAAATACGAAGGAAAAGGGTTGACTTTGAGTATGTGGCCAAGCCTCTGTATGAAATCTGTAGAATTTTTCTGTTCAATACGTGTATGTTATTGGTAGCACTCAATTAATAAGAGCAATTTAAAAAAGCATAGATGTTCTTATCAAATGACTGCAGAATTCCCTCAGTGAACAGGTGGCAAATGCAAGGTTGCATGCAGCCACTATCAGGTTCGTATGCATTTCTGCTTTATTGACAATGAAATTTAGTTATGTTCTATAGTTGCACTACCGTTGTGCTGGGCTGACCGTGGCCAGCTGCCAGATGCCCACCCTGCTGCTCTCCCTCCCACTCTTCCGCAGGATGGTGTCGTGGTTTAACTCCG
>NW_010252866.1:0-1730 GCF_000690775.1 Eurypyga helias
GGAGGTGGGAAGGCACGGCCTTGCAAAATGATGCGTCTCTTCGAGGGGTGCTGGGGCGAGGGCAGGTGCTGGAGCCACTTGCTTTTGTTTGGTTGGGCAAGCAGCTCCTCTTGAAATTTTAGCGGTGGGAACCACCGACCTGCTGAATTTGTCTTCCTCTCATGAAAGACAAATAACCAATCCTGCCTATCCCCACCTTCTGTGAAAAATGCAATTAGCACAAGATGCTTCTTCCCCCACCCACCCCCAACCCCAGCCCCATTCTCCTGCTTTTGGGAGCCCTGACTTTCCCTCAGTTTCCGGTGGCATCCAAGCCAAAACCGGGCGGTTTTACAGGACCATTTTGCAGACCTGGGAAGGGAGGTCTGGTGTGGGAACAAGGAGAGGTGACCAGTATTATCATCGCTCCGCAGCTGCAGCAAAATTGCTCGCTGACCGCAATTTGGTTGTCCACGTTTCCAATATTTTAAGGTTCCCAGTGACTTTCTCCCGACCCCAGTTTGCCCCTTTTTTTTTTGACCATATCAGGTTATTCAGAAGATGGTGGGCCTGGAGGCTTCGAGCAGGAAAATGTAGTTACAACATTAGCAGCTGGGACGGTTTTACGAGCCCTGCCTTGCAGGGGTCTGGCGAAGATATTTATAGCGTGCCAGTCGCCGCGGGACCAAGGCACAGCAACTCCTCGCCTAGCAGATGGTGGGCAGGGCACTCGCATACATGTACATGTTTAAATACACATCGCAGATTAGAGGGATTTTTTTGTTTTGTTTTGGTTTTTTCCCCAGGTTCATTTACCTTTTGTTAATCAGTTTCAAAAAAAATAATTCCCCCCATCTATCCGGAGGCCGTCCCGCTCGTTTTGGTATCAGTCTGGTAAGGAATGTGTAATGTTGTAACTAGAATGAGATAAGCGGCAGACCCTTCACCAAATAATGATTTTTTTATTATTACTATTAATAACGAGGGCTTGGATTTATCCGCCTTTTTTTTTTGGCTGTTCTGCGGTAAAACGGAATTCTGCATCGGCACAACAGTAATACGGACTGGGCATCTAGGGAGTATGTACACACAGGCTAATGCTGAGGGTAGATATGGGATAGGAGGAAAAATAAAAATGTATTGGAAAGCCCCCCCATATCTGCACTACGGGAGGAAAAAAATCCACTCACTCAAACCTCACGATGGGGGGAAAGCAAGGAAAAAATCTAAACAGCAGGATACGACAATAAATGGGAAAACAGCAATAGAAAAAGCACACTAGGTTAATATAGGAAAACTAGTTTCTTTATTGAGAGATCGTATATTAGTATTAGTGGAATCGTGTGTAACAATGTCATCATGCACACAATACAAAAAGGCAAGGCCCACCATGCTATGGAAGGGCAACAGAACAAAAGCAGCGTACACTGAGCAGATGTATAGGCTACAGCACATTACATTTCAGCAGGGTATGTCTCTACAGAGAGATTTACATCAGAAACTAGGTAATGTAAAAAAATACAGACCATGCTTTAGTTTTAGTACAAGAAAAAGGTGAAGATACACAACCAAAGGATATTCGATACAGAAAATTACCCACAAAATAAGAACAGGAAGTAATTTAGCACAGCAGAAAAAAATGTTATCCCTGTTTAACGGAAAACCATTTTGCCAGTCGTCTCTTGCCGCAGCCGAATTTCGGGGGTGGGGGCGGGGGGCACGCCGGCGGGACGGGACACTTGTGGATGAGG
>NW_010252867.1:0-12278 GCF_000690775.1 Eurypyga helias
GGCTTTGTGCTGCGCCGCCGCCTGCCCCGCCCCGCCCCTTCCCTGCGCCGGGCGGGGGCACCGGGAGGTGCTCGACTCCTTGGGGTTGCTAACGGATACTGTGTCACGATTGCTTCAACGCCGCGGGTTTTCTTTGTTTTCTCGGGGAATGGGACAGGGAGATCCGCTGGCTTGTCTGGAAACCTTTCTCACTTTTCCTTGTGGGGAATGTGGTTATGTCTAAAGTCTACAAAGAGAGATAAATTCCATTTTAATGGAAGCTGGGTGCTCGTTAAGATGCCTAGCAATATTGTTAAGTTATGAAAGAGAACTTTATGCAGCAGAGACAGCAGCGGGCTTAACGGTTGTCGTGAAGGGATTCCTGTTCTGGGACTATTACCCTTGCTCCTTGGAGCACGGCACCTGGAAATGGCACTTGGCTGTGTGTGTGAAGCTGACGAGTTCTGTTGATTCTCAGGTGGAGCTTTGAGTTTTATTTCAGCGATATTATACTAATGAAATACTAATTGGAGTTCAGAAGGCTTCATCACCTCGCCTTCATTTTTATTTGTCGATAGTCACCTTTGCCGACTTCTGAATTTGACAGCGATGTCACCAAAAACTTGAGTAGGAACACAGGCACACATGAAAATGTTGAAGGCTTTCTATATATAAGTCAGCTTTGACGTTTTGAAACGTCTATGAAGTCTGTGTAGGGGTAATATGACGTTTGAGTAATATTAGCAACAGAACAGTAAACTTCCGAGGGAGAGCCAATATTGGAAAATATTGGGTATAGAATTTTGATGCTTCTAGAATACACTTTAAATTTCAAAAAGAAAAGGCAATAAAACTCAGTAGAGTGGAAAACTTTAGGTATTTGAGTAAATCACTTATAAATCGTGTTCTATATGTTACATGTGTGTTCGTATAGACTGCTGTTAGTGGAGGGAGGTTGCTGACTGAATTAATTGGCGAGCAGTTCATATATTGAAAGTGATTTCTTGTGCCTGTTCAAATCTGAATACATAGCCTAAATTATTATTCTTCGTATGTTCGTTTTCTGTAAAGGCCTTGCAAATAAGCCTTCTTTTTTCCTCCGAAATCTGCTGAAATGTGAGCAGTTTCTTTTCTACAGATTTTCTAATATTAGTCTTTAAGAAATAAATGGAGCATACTAAAAATATTTCTATATTAATGGCTTATCTGTTCCTCTGGAGTCATGGTTCAGTAGGTCAGGATGATAGGCTTACACTCATATTTAGAATACTATAAGTTCATGCAATTAAAAAAAAACTCCAAGGAATAGTTGGTATAAACTGCAGAATAAATCATTGAGGTTTATATCCATGTTTATTATTTGATTTTCTTAATAGACTCAAAACCATTATTTGGAAGCGTATTATCTCTATCCATAGCCACACGGAGGTCTTATAAATGAACTTTGAGAATAGATTTTTACTTTATTCTATTTCACTTCTTCCTATTTCTAATCTTTCAAGAAACGTGGTGGCTTACACTAAAAAGATATATTTGTAATATGGTCATTGCTTATGAATATGAAAAGATAATTTGCTGTTTAAATTTGAATGAATTTGTTGGGATGAGAAGAATGAAACGTGTGCAGGCACAGTGCTTAATTTGAGTGTATCATCAATGGCTGAGAATATTTGAAAACTTATTTCCGACATGAGTGTCGGGGTGGTGTTTTTTGTAACTATGTACAAAAAAGTTAGATGTTCAGCCATCTAACTTTTATTCCAGATTTCTCTGATGTTAAAGCATAAAGCTAAAATAGTTGAACAAAACACGTCAATATGAGCTTTCTGAAAATGGTTCCTGTAGAACAGCCTCTTCTGTGTGTGAAGCAGTATCAGTACAGGACAGGGGGAGTACTCACTGCTAAATACCTGCCCATAAGAGGGAAGTTAAAACCTTTAAAAGTAAAAGGGCATTCAGTATATAAAGGGTGACTCCTTTATATACTTTTGACTCCTCCCCTACCTTGCATCCAGAAAGGATTGTAGGTAGTAGTGGTTTGGCAGATACACGCTAACAGAATGGGTTTGATGCATTTCTCTGGATGATGGTGGTCTTCGTTTTTCTGAAAAAAGAAATTACCTCAGAACATTTTGTGTCACTTCAGGAAGAGTGAATGCTGGCCTAACCTGCCACTGGCTAAGTTTGCAATCTCTTGGGGAACGGGAGAATAAAATTTTGTCCTCTGGGGCTGAACATTTAAGTTGGGGGTTCCAAAGCTTTTTACCGAAGGAGATAGAGTATCCATTTGCTTGAACACACTTTTGATAGGAAGATACGTGAACAGGGGGAATTTAGGAGCCTTTTACTTTGGTATTTCACATCTTTGTCTACAACAATATTATCGCCTATTGCATGTTTGCAAATTGTATGCTGGGAATTCTAAAATGTAGTAAATCCTGTAATGGTTTTTAGGTCGGTTTTGTGTCTTTCAATATTTATCTCTCAAGATAAATAAGAAAATGCAAACATTATGAAAATGACAGGGTATTAGGATACTGCAACAGTAGTTGCTATTCTAAGTCACAGATTTCTGGTGCTGACAGGCCAGAAGATACATTTATAAGATTGTACCGTACTTCACGGAATACTTAAGATGAAAGTCTAGTTTCAAGGTTAAAAAGAACAACCTTATCCCCAAAGCCCATAATAATCCCAAATTAAGGGTACTGTATGACACATACCTATGCAGTATTCGCTTTTCTTGGTCTTTGGATATCTAATTGCCATATTGTACTGGTGATTACTACCCGGATTTTTTTTGGTCATTTGGTAATAAACCTGAAAATTGACCTAATCTTTTTGCATCCTTTTTAATGAAAATTTAGAACAGTGACCAGACTAAGCAATAATACTGCTGCTCTACAAAAATAAAGACAAGAAGACATTTGAAAATCTTCACAAAATTCAGAACATGGAAAACTGTAATTTATTGAGTGCTTGGTGTGGGGGGTTGTGGGGGTTTTTTTGCATAATTACAGTAGAAAGAGGGTGCTGCAATGAAGAAGTTATGGAGAGCTAAGGTAGTTGAAATTTGATAAGGTAAATGGTTGGTTAACTAGGTTACAGATACAACACCTGGAATTCTTGATAAAATAGTCGAATTACAAATCTGATTGCTTCTGTCTTGTGTTTTCCTTATTAGAGATTAATTTGGTGCCTCTGAAGCGGTGGCTTTAAGACAAGATATTGTTACGTGTGGCTTAAAATTTAAGCCTTTTAAATTCCTGAAGGTTGAGGGATAGCTGAAGTTGGGTGGGTTTTTTTTCTTCTCCCTCCCCAAAAGTGATCAAGAAGTAGTATGATAAGCTGTCTTCCTAAGCTTAGGGTCTTGAGATACGGAGATGCTAAATATGGTACAGTCCGAATGGGTTCCCTGTGGTAGGAACACCCACTGATTGCCTGAATATTCTCTTTCCATAAATGTAGGGCAAAATATCCTTTAAGTATATGGGGGTGGGGGTGTGTATATGTATGTAAGGTATAAAACTGTTGAAAAGTGATTCAGGAGTGTGGCTGATGCTGTGTATTTGGAAGAGTTTGTTTCAGTGCAGCCATTCTTTATTGATTAAAAAGGTAATCCTCGTGTTTGCATTTCGTAGTCGTCAACAAGAAATTGAAGAGAAACTCATAGAGGAAGAAACTGCTCGAAGAGTGGAAGAGCTTGTGGCTAAACGTGTAGAAGAAGAGCTGGAGAAAAGGAAGGATGAGATTGAGCGAGAGGTTCTCCGCAGGGTGGAGGAGGCTAAGCGCATCATGGAAAAACAGTTGCTCGAAGAACTCGAGCGACAGCGACAAGCTGAACTTGCAGCACAAAAAGCCAGAGAGGTAACGCTCGGTCGTTTGGAAAGTAGAGACAGTCCATGGCAAAACTTTCAGTGTCGGTTTGTGCCTCCTGTTCGGTTCAGAAAGAGATGGAATACAGCAAAACTAATTCCCTTCTCGTATAAACTTGCATTGCTGCGAAACCTAATTTCTAGCCTATTCAGAGGAGCTCACTGATACTTAAACAGTTACTCTCCTAAAACCTGAACAAGGATACTTGATTGTTAATGGAACTGACCTACATATTTCAGAATTGTTTGAAACTTTTGCCATGGCTGCAGGATTTATCAGCGGTCCTTTCAGTTTTGGGGAAGGGTATTGAAAATCTGTAATTATGTATCCTTCATTTGTTTCATTTTGTTTACTTAGACTGTAAGAGGCTTTTGCCTTCAGTCAGGCAAAAAGCAGGGTCCAGCAGTGAGCTGCAGTACCTGTCTTTAACAAATAGGTTTCTTACTCTTCTTTTAAAATGAACATTTTCCTTGAGCATACATTGGACTAATTCTGGGACTTCGAGCGTAAGCCCATCCACGTCTTCAAGAAGGATCTATGTCCAAATCATTATATCCATTTTTAATAACTACTAACAACTCCTTTTTTTTCCCTTAAAAGTTATAAAAGAGCAGGTTGCCCTTGTCTGAAGTCAAGCTGAACATGTGACTTGGGTGGTTTTTTGGTTTTGTTTTTGTTTTTTTTTTTTAATCAGCAGCTGGAGCAGAAGCTGAAAATGTCTTTCTGTGAGACAGTAATTTGCTACTAAAGGCTTCAATGCCTGTCTGCACCAATCATTCCAGGATCCAGAAATTTCAAGACAAACTTTAAACTGTAAAGGAAATTAGTGCTAAATAGTCAATGTCTCAAATGCCTTTTTCACTCTGTACCTCCTACACGGTTTATTTTAAATTAATATTTTGATTGGCTTACAAAAGGAAAAACAGTAGCAATGAAGCTTTCCCCGTCATGCTAAATGTGACTTGTCTGTCACGTCTTTAAATTATAAACAAAGAAACAAAAAAAAGGGAACACTGAGTTACCACAAGTATTAAGAATATTAAATTAGACTTGTTTTGCAAATTCAAACCTTACTATGAAAGAATGTAAGTTGAATTTAGATCTCCGTAGTCAGCAAATGCTTCCCATATAGAGGTTTTTGTTTGATCGGGTGGATGACTTTCGGGGGTTTTTTTAAATTTTTTTGCTATTGTCAATGTGATACGGAGAAGTCCTGGCAGTTCTTCATAAAGCAAAATAAACTTCCATGCCTGGAGTGAAGTGTGCTAGCTAGTAGCTGGTTACTAGTCATAGTAAGAAGTTTTCTCTTCATATGCTTGCTTTGTTCGTATTAACTTTTTTTTCTTACACAGACACAAACCTCTGGCTAACTTTAAATCTTCCAAATATTAAATTAATTCGGATATATATTACGTGAACTGAAATAATCTCAAAAACTTTCACGCAGTCTTCATATTTGAGTTGCATAACAGAGTTCCATAAAATTCACCAAGAAAACAACAATTACAAGGCTTTATTTCCTGATCTTGCCTTCCCTGGACTCCTGAATTCCAAGTTCAGACTGCAAATGACAGTTTCAGCTGTCTTCAAATTGTCAAAATATTGAATGTTAAGTCCATTCTCCCCATGAAAGAAGCCCATAGCTCCATGAAGTATGGATTACCATTTGTATTTTTCACTAACAGTAAATGTATTTTTCTTATTAATTGTTTGCCTTAGGAATGATTTACATATTTTTGTTCCTTCTTATCATAAACATCTGCATTCCTCAGCTCAGCCTTCCTTGTATGTTGTTTCTGTATAAATGGTTGAGCTGCTGATGCAGGTATTGCCAAGCTAACAGTACAAATCATTTTAAAGAGGAAGCTGGCGCGTATGGCAGCCGAGGAGCACACTCTGCAGGACACTGGACAAGACAGTAAATATTCAACTTTTAATGCTGATTAAAGGAGTATAGGTAAAGAATACGTAGGTATACTTAATTGGTGAGACAAACTATTCACTTTATTTATATTTTCTATATTACTTTTTAATTTGGTAAATACTATCCAGTTTTTGTAGTTGTCCTTGTTGATTTGTGTGATATTAAAATTCTAGTAATAAATTGTCAGGATTCTGTGATTAGGGAGGGTTTAGTTGGTTGCTGTTTGGACTGGGCGGGATGATTAAAATTGAGTACTAGAAACCAGTTTTAGTGGCTGCACAATTTACCGTTGTGAGACAAAATAGGTGGCTGTAAAGCTGCCACTTTAAGTCAGTTCACAAAAGAATTCTGAGAAAGATTAGCGAACATACGGAAATGAGTGTTTTACTTTACTAACATCTTGCCCTGTCCTCCCATTTAGGAAGAAGAGCGTGCAAAGCGTGAGGAACTAGAGCGAATACTAGAAGAGAATAATCGAAAAATTGCAGAAGCACAAGCTAAACTGGTATGTGATGTTAACCATTCTGTAGGGGAATTACAGGTCCCTCTGCCTGATTTGCAACACAACTAAAATAAACAAATCGACCCTTTCTAGAGTTTAACTTGCCTGTTGCCGGTTACGTCAGTAGCGTTGCTCTCCTTCCCTCAAGCATGAGACCAGGTCCATAGCAGTAACACTGGTCTGAAAAAAGCAGTTCAGCTGCAGTTAATTTAGAGGAAGATAGCTGCCTTCAGAATTAAAAAGTACGTTTTTAACTGTATCTCACAGGGAAGGTTGAAGTAAGTTTGCAGACACGTTCAGCTTCTAGAACAGAAATGACTAATCCTGTTTTGTTCAGTAGGACAAATGCAAACTGGATTGGAGACTGGTACGATGGTGATGTGCAAGGGGTTTTCAGGATAAGCTGAAAGGGGTTTTCAGGATAAGCTTAAATGTTTAAGTTAAGGAAGTCTTTCTCATGTTGGTCTCCAAGCCTATTTAAGCAGGTGCCTTCCTCATGGAGACATTCAATATGATTTAGCTGATTCTACTCAATCAGTGATAAACCAAACTAAGCTGGGTCTAAATCCTGATTGAACTCTTACCGGTTTTAGTCACCCAAGTAACTGCAGCTTTTTCAGGTAAAGAAGATGATGCTTAAAACTGGTTGTACTACATCTGTTTTAGATCTGTTTTACCCTTGTTCCAACCTCATATGGTTGAGACAAACAGGACAAATGGAAAAGTACTAAAAAAGTACAGTGCATGTAAGCCCTCGAGATGTCAAGACATTAACTGTAGAAAGTTTTCAGTGTTTCTTCTAAACTCCATTCACATAACCATTTTATAAATAGTTTCACTGAAACCAACTATAGCACCTAGCTCGGGTAGAACCACTTACATACCTATACAGGATCAGACCTGTTTGGATGTTAATACGGACTTGTAAATTGCTTTTATGACTACAAAATATGCTGGCCTAAATTCTACCATTTTCATATATAGGCTGAAGAACAATTGAAAATTGTTGAAGAACAAAGAAAGATTCATGAGGAGAGGATGAAACTAGAACAAGAGAGACAACGTCAGCAAAAGGAAGAGCAAAAAATTATCCTGGGCAAAGGAAAGTCTAGGCCAAAACTCTCCTTCTCGCTAAAAAGCCAGGATTAAATTGCAACTCTGAACTCTTAAACAGAAGGAAAAGAAAAAAAGAAACAAAAACAAAGCAACAAAAAAAAACCCAACAAAAAAAAAGGAAAACAAACAAACAAAAACTTTGTATGGTAGCTTCATGTTGAAGTGTTTTGGGGGTTTTTTCTTTTTTTTTTTTTGTCTTTTGTCTTTTTTTTTGGTCTTTTTTGAAAGTCTGGAAAGTTAGCTTGTTCTAATAGGGGCTGTGCTCTGCATTTCTTAATTTTTTTAAAACTTCCATTAAGTTAAACCCTTATCAGATCATTGCTGCCTTCTGGAGGATAACCTGTTCTCATCAATTTTGGTTCTGTATTAGTGGTCTGAAGCAGATCAGGTCACTTCATGGGTTGTGGATGATCTGATAAGGTTTTACTGACCTACTCGTCAGAGTTTGACTCTGATAATTGACAGAACTTTATACTGGGTATTGCTCACTTTTTTTTTTTTTTTTTTTTTTTTAAGTTGGTAAATACATGAGTAAATTGCCATAGTATTACTGGACCTCTGTGGTTTATTGTTAAATCAGTGTCCTATGATACTGTCCCATTGTTGCGCTTGATGTTCCTGATACAGGTAAGGAAATAGTTTGTCATTTCTGCTATGAATACATAGAGAGAGTTCAGTATTGTCTCTGTTAGATTTGTTTTTATTACATTGACAGCATTCAACCAGCGTTCCCCATTGTGTAAATAAACCGATTTGCCGAATAAAGTGAAAGTCTTAAATTCATATGCTTAAGTAAATTTTTTTAGTACACTTCTATAAAAGGCTATAAGAGTGACAATTCAACATCATTGAATTCAAGACTGTAGTGGTATTTTTTTTTTTATTTTGCTTTAAACTATCGTGGCTTCTCCTACTTATAATGCAAAACTACACACAGCAAAAGATCCCTGCAGTTGTGAATGTTTTCGATGGCTGCTGCTGTTTTTATGAATGTTGGTTTTTATTCTGACAGAGACTTACTTCAGCTGTAGTATCATGTTTAAACAGCTGTTTGGCTTACTGCACCAGACCAATATGTCGATATCTAATCCCCTTCAGTTCACCTCATGATATAGTATATTGTATAAGTTAAGGTCATTGCCATATAACGAATCTGGTGGATCCTAAAGGATTTAAAAACGGAATTTTTTTTCCCAAAGGACTGGACTGGCTAGCATACTTGAAGTGAAAAACAGAAAGTGAGATTCTGTCTAAATATATTGTTTTAGCCAGAAAACAACTGTTATTCATATACAGATTTTGAATGTTATCCATTTATATATACAGGTTTTATTTTGAAAAGTGGAAATACAGATTGAAAACTATATATATAAAGTCCCCTTTTTGTATATAATTCTTCCACCAAAACCTGGGTTTCCTATAGCTTGTCCAGTTCTAAAACTTCCTTTTGCCTGTCGGTATGCAACATCTGTAGTAAGCGTAAAGTGAAAGTTGACCAGTACTTGCCTGAGCATTTGAATGTCACTGGACAAAGTTGGAAGTAATTTCCAATATTCCCAAAGGATCTATTTCGGCAAATTTGGCAAACTGAATGTGGGAGCAAGCCGAGCGCGCCACTGAAAGCAGTGTTCAGCGTGCTTTGTACGAAACTTGGGGGCGGGGGCGGGCTGATGTGTATCACTTTGTCCAGTATGTCAAGAAAAATGTGAGGACAGTAAAATACCTACACTATTACTGTGCTTAGATTTGTCTATATGTTGTATTACAAAAGAAGGTTGAAGGTTGCTTAGTGCATAAAAACAAAAGCCGAAGCCAAATGAATCATGTACGTGACCTGTTGACAGGAGCAGGCTGTATTTCAAGCTCAACTGATACCTGTATTTCTAAAACAGAAAACATCCCCTGTTCCCTTATGAGAAACAAGCTATTAAAAGTCAATACTCAAAACAGACCTATGCATTTTTGTTTCCTCTCCTCTTCTAAAAGCAGGAAGCTGTTATACGTGCAGCTGTGGCACCCAGCGTTTTGTTCCACATCACTAATTTGCTGCTACATAGTAGCATTTGTTCTTTACATTTCACACTGTGTAGACTTAGACTTCCAGAGGTTATTTATTTTCAATCTCACCTTAAGGACTGCTGTGTGGATAAAACGTCCAGTCACAATTAGATGGCCCCGTCTGCCACTCTACACCTCCCTACCTGTGTCTCCTTCCCCCTGCCCTCAGAAAGGGAAAAGCAGCTACTTTTTGGGGGGGGCAGAAGCTTAGGTGGTGGAAACCACTCTCTTACTGCCCTAGAGCATTCTGTATTTCTTAGATGGCTTTTTGTAGACCGGGTGCGGGCGGACGTCATGCTGCGTTCTTCTGGTGGTTTCTTTCTTTTTAAAATTACTGTAGGGCTTCAGGGTTACTGCTGAGGGAAATAGAGGCGCACGTGGTTTGGGAGGGGGTTGACATCTGATGATACGAACTCGAGATGTTCTTACATTCCCTTAAAATTTGATACCCATCTAATGCAAAGTAGGTTGGAACGTAGGCTGACATTTATGCAGTGATTAACCAAGTACGGGCTCTGTGTGTGGGTCTGCATGAGGGTATTAGCCTTCCTAGAGAAACTGCTGTTAGAAATCCTGTTGGGTGTTTATATTTCATTACAGTTTGAAGTTTCAACTTCAATTTTTGGTTAGACAATTTCTGTTTGTTCTGGGGTTTTGTGTATTGTTTGGGGTTTTTTTTCTTCCTTCTGCCCCCCCTCCCCCAGAGAGGCATTTTTTGTTGCCACCTACCTCGAGCAGTGTTCATTTCCCTCATGTGATGACAGAAGAGATCTCAGTTTTCCCAACGCTGTTCATAAATGTCCTGGAGAATTACTTTAATGCCGAACAATGCATCTACCCAGCAGAGGCAGGAGGGGGTGGAGGGCATTGCAGCCGTACCCTTGCAGTGTGCTGTTACTTCGGAGATTTGTTAAAACTGCCCTTTGAACTTCCTGTGTTCATTATCGTCATTTTTCCAAGCACAAGTGGAAAGCTGACTGCTGTGAAATGTGTATCGGAGAGCGGGCGTCCTTGAAGCTTAGCAAAGCAGAGACAATTAGGTTGGCGAGGTGTCTAAGCTGCCAAGCAACTGCCTACCTACAGATAGACAGATGGGTCAGCGTTACCTTACTGAAGTGTTGATACCTCATCCGCTCCCATCTTGGCTTGAAAGAGAAGGATCTATCTTCATCATCTCTGCTTTTCTCTTAGACTTTGTGCCACCCCATACACCTCGCCCCGTCCGTTGCCCTCGCTGACTTGAAGATTGTAAACCCCTCTCTGATGCTGTTAACATGCCCTCTTACGATTTTTTGAGTTTCTGTGCCATTTTTTGCATGTACACCAAATCACGAGGTGTTGGTCGTGATTCACTCTTAACTGCATGAAGCATCTCATCCAACGCTTTCAGAGTGTTTGGGGATGTGTTGTCCCTTTGGCGAGCTGGATGAAAGCGATTAGCTCTGCTATCATGAGGTCTCAGCTCAGTGCAAGTTCAGGTGAAATTCAAGTTGATGAGCACTTCTCAGTTTGCGTTGCAGAGGTCATTTATTTCAGAAGAGAACTGCGGAGCTGCCCGTCTGCCTAAGGCTCATTCCAAGGAGGGTATGGTGGAAATGCTCAGGCTGGCCGAGTTTCGGACCAACAGGCTGGTCCAGGTGGGGCTGAACCATGGCTTTCACGCATCTCTCTTCCAGTTTTGCACTAGTACCACAAAATGCGTGCATTCCGGGCTTATCCCCCCTCTCCTTGTCCCACTGTTTAGCCAACTGAAGAGTGCTGTTGACATTTCCAACCTAATGCTTCCCATCACGTCTCCTGGACTGACACGTAGGACCAAGGGTTACGCTGGCTCAGCAGTCGGCTCTGCGCAAGGGGACGTAAGCCCTTGTGAAAGGCCAGCCATGTAGCAGAGGTTTGATCCCAGGTCCCGCGTAACTCATCACAGACCACAAAATAATGTAAGAATTTTTGTTTTCAGAGAGGGATACTGTGCATTGGTATAAACTTAAGTCAAACAGAGAATTAAAAGGGATGGTTAGGATGTACCAATTTCTTTTCTGACTTTCATTGCAAGGCTGCTTGAATTCTGTGGCTCTATTTCGGAGGAGCCAAGCTCATTTTCTAAGAACCTATGGTTAACCAAAATTGCAGTTATCAAAGAGACATGAAGAAGACAAATTAACATCTAACTGTATATTCACTCTACCCTAAGTGCAGAAAATGCATTGTTACCCTACGAATGGTATTTTAGGAGCTGTTTCAAGTATCCAGCACACTTGGCCTTTTGTACAAACAATACACAATCCCTTTAAATGAGTAAGCGTCAATTATGCGATCATTTGTTTTTATTGAATTTATCAGGAATTGTATCTTTAGAGTTACTTCTTTTCGACTTTCAAAATGGGTAAATTTTCAAGTGACAATGAATGATGGTGTGCGTTTCCACTTCATAAAAATTTTCATGTCCCATCTGTTCTCATTGCCGATGTTTAGACTGATGTTTAAAGGAGAATCAGGGATTTTGGGCCCAATCCTGATCTCATTCAGATTAGCCGTCTTTTTGTTACGGATTTCGCAGGATCAGAGCCAATATCTGGGTAATTATTGCCCTCACTACTGTCTTAAAAAAGCCGAAAGGGGTTATTCAGCAACAAACCCCGGTTTTGCGGTAAGGCTGGCCGAGGTGCAGGGAATAAAGGTTTAAGCGGTGCAAACGGCAGAGTCCCGCTTTGCCTTCAAGGGAGAAGCGGGTCTCACTTGCTCGCTGGCCCCGCGCATCCATCCCTCCACCCGATCCATCCATCCATCCACGCACGCACCTCCCTCGCCCGCAGAGCCGGG